>NW_007726173.1:1086725-1111942 GCF_000696425.1 Galeopterus variegatus | reverse complement strand
AGTAGAAGCAGCCTGAGGCCTGTGCCAGATGCAGCTGTCCCAGAATCGTCAGCCAAATAAAGCTCTTTCCTTTATAAATTACCCAGTCTCGGGTATTTCTGTTATAGCAACACAAACGGACTAAAACACACGATCTTTACATGTCGGAGCTGGAACTGGAAGTTGTGTTGATTTATTTACTTTTCTTATTTTGTCCAGAGTTTATCACCATGATCTATGTTAGGATCAGTCCAACGGAAGCTTCATCAGTCGTACAGAAATAGAACTTGGCTGGCAACTTTTTTTAAACAGCAGTGTTGAAGTGAGTACTGAAGCCATGATAGGAATGAAACCACCTGGGCTGTGGGAAAATTTAAAAGACAGTTTTTTCTTGGCATGCATTGATCTGAGTTCCCTCTTTCCCCATGGTTATTTGGTATTTTGAACCTTGGTTACAGGGCAAGATAGCATTATTTTCATAAACGTAAAGTTGTTTTCCAGCCAGCCTGAATCTACAGACTTGCTACAAGTCACTGTGAGAAACGCCCTCACCTGTCCAGTGCCTAAAGATGGACATGGGGACACGAGGAACAGTGAAGTGAGACTTTAATGGTGGTCTTGCAAGGTCAGGCATCTGTTGGGCGGGCAGGCTGGAAGTGGTTACATCGAGCAATTTATTCCCTAGTGTGCAAGTCCCTCCCCCAGTTCCTCATTGGCTGAGTACTATGGGGTGTACAATCTTCCCAAATGTCACCTAAGTGTCATTATTTCCTTATAAGGCATTTATTGTCCCCTTCCCTCTGGTGGAAAGCGGTGGACTCAGGACAAGCCCCCAAAAAGGCCCGCCAGAAGTCCTGAGGAGGAAGATGAACCAGGACGTCAAAAGAAAAAGGTGGGCCAGCCACCATCTTGAGAAGTCGCCCTTGGGAAAGTGCACTTTCAGGGATTATTACACCACAAGTTAGTCAAGCAACCCTTGTTAAGTTACTCTTGAAAATGAATCGCTTAGGTTATTTTCCCACAGTCATGTACTATCCAGACCCAGAAACCAAGGGAGACCTCAGTAAAGCTGTGCTGATCCCACCCTCCAGCAGGACCTGAGATAACAGCAAGGACAGGAGTAGGAACCAGATTGAGCCTTGGACAGACTGTGCACCCGACACCTTGCATGACACCCTCGCTGCTCACGTGCCCCTCCTCCTGCTTTTCATTTCCCACGTTCCATCCCTCAGCCCCTCTTTCAAAACCCCTCAAGAAACCTGAGTCTCTGAGATGGCTTTGGCCTGTCCAACCTCCCTCAGGTGTGCCAGAGAGGTGGGTTAGCCTAGCGTCTGTCCTCAGGTCACAGGGATTCCTGAATAAATCTGACTCCCATTTTCACCAACATGTGATTTTGGGGGTGTTTGTTTGTGTTAGGGGCAGGCAGCCAAAGCTAGGTCCTGTATCAGCAGCTTTTCTCACTTCAAAAATAAAATTAAAGGTCTGCCACCTCCAGCTCCCCACCTGAGGGGAGCCAAGCCAGCCTAAGTGACTCCTGCTGGAGCCTGTTCCCCCAAAACTTGGTCAGGGGGCCTGGAGGTGGAGACAGCACAGTGGGGGTGGCATGCTGTGGGCATGTGCACCTCCACGGCAGACCATGTCAGGAGCCTCACCTCCACACTCTGCAGTGCCCTCGGGACAGAGTCAGGGTCAGCCCTTTCTGTGCTCCCACAACACTGGTGCCCCCGCTTTTTGCAACCTTCTCCTTTCAGTTTTCTTGGTTCAGGGCTGAGACCCCAGCTTCACCTCCTGTGTCTGGCGCACAGTGAGCCTGCACCTGAGCAACTGGTTTAGGATCGTACCTTCCCACAAGCCGGGGTGGGGAGTGGGAGCGGCTGGAAGGAAGCAGGCAGCCTTGGGGTGGGCAGCCCCCGAGGGCCACGTGCAGTGGGGGTGGGGGACCCCCCAGGGGCTGCCATCACACCCCAAGAGAGGAGAAGGGAGCCAGGCTCGTGAGTCCACAGGCAGTCACTCCCCTCAGTGGCCGCTGTCCTGCTTACCCCTTTCTCTTCTCTCCCAGACCCTCTCTCCTTTGTCTGTGTCCTACTCCTTTTTCTAGAATTTGCTGGGTTGGTTAAGCTCATCACTGCTGGCCTCATCCGCCAGGGACCTAACACTTCCCTGTGCGGGCGCTCAGTTCCAGTGAGCCCCACGGGTTCCCTCCACCTGCCGCAGCCCCTCTACTCCCTGCACACTGGATCCCACCCTCAGGTGCCCTCCACAGACGTGGCCCCAGATGTCACCATTCCCCTAGCGAGGGCAGGAGGCAGGTCTCTTTCTCTTGCCTTCATGTCCAGTCTGTGCCCTTCCCTGGGGGCTTGGGGCTGGGGCTCAGCGTGTGTTGTTTTCCATGAATGCAGCTTGGACATTACCCCGCACTGCCTGCTCTATGAGTTGACACATAATTTCTGATTTTACCAGGTAATCTCAATTCATGGGAACTTATCTTAAGAGAATTCCTCCATTGAGTGGAAAAAGCTTGCTGCTAAGGTACCCCTCGCCATGACGTCTGGAGGAGCAACGTGCAGCTGATGGCCAATGTGCAGTGCTCAGCAGAGTCTAGAAATAGCACATGCACCTGTGCTGTCCAATAGCACATGGGCAGCACGAGCAAAAAAAAAAAATATGAGGATGTAATGGAACTGTGAGCAATCGGTATACAAAAGAAGGGAAAGCCGCAGAGCACAAGGGGTTACTTGTACTGTGAGAGCAATGATGTTAAAGGCGGCTATGTGTGAACATTGCACAGAAGGGAATATACAACAAATTCACTCATCCATTTACTCAACAAATACTTACTGGGCACCTACTATGTGCCAAGACACTATTCTTTATACTAAGGATTCAGCAGGAAAAGAAATGCAGAGAAAGTCTTCTGCTTGCATCCAAGTGGAAAGAGCAGAAAATGTGCTTATAAATAAGTGGATCGTGCTGGGTGATGGTCACTGCTACAAAGAAAATAAAGCTGGGATAGGAGGCAGAGAGAGGTGGGGGAGTAGAGACACCTTCCAGAAAGTGGCCTCCAAGCAGACTCCAACTATGGGAGACAGGTGCAGTCTGGTATTTTCACCATAATTGTTTGAGATCCTCTAGGCTGATACCTCCTCTGGGAGCATGCTCAGCTCATGGCTGCAGGCTGAGGTCTCTGTCCTGGCACCTGTGCAGGCCACCTCGTGTATGCACAGCTGGTAGCGTCTGCTTCAGAGGGAAGAACCTGGGCTTTGTGCACATGGGACATCTGCGCACAGGAGGAGCCCAAGATGGTAGTCCCCCATTGCTGTGGATTGATGTCCCCCACAAAGTTAGTCCTCACTGTGACAGTGTAAAGAGGGGGGGAAATCCTATTATGGTAATTGAAGGGTGGGGCCTTGAAGAGGTGATTAAGTTAATGTTTTAATGGTGGTCATGGGCATGGTTGTGAGGGCTTTAAAAGGAGAGCACGTGAGAGCTCTCTCTGCTCCACCATTTTCTGCCATGTGAGACCCCCGCATTGCTGTAAAGCCACCACCAAAGAAGAATCTCACCAGATGTGCTCCCTGGACTTTGGACTTCCCAGCCTCTGAAACTGTAAGCAGTAAATTTCATTTTCTTATAAATCACCCAGTACCAGGCATTTTGTTAAGAGCAACAGAAAATTGGTACCAGGGAAGTGGGGTGTTGCTTGTAACAAGTACTTGAAAATGTGGAAATGGCTTCGGAACTGGGTGTTGAGGAGAGGCTGGAAATTTGAAGGAGTGGGCTAGAAAAAGCCTAGATGCTGGTGGGAGTTTACAAGACAAGAAAACCAAGGAAACTTTGGAATGTTTTAGAGACTGGTGGCATGGTGGCGAGCAGAATGTTGATAGAAATATGGACAGTAAAGGCCATTCTAAGGAGGTCTCAGATGTAATTGAGAGGGGACTTATTGGAAACTGGGGCAAAGATCACCCCTTGCTATGAACTGGCAAAGAATTTGGCTGCATTCTGTTCATGCCCAAAAGTTTTATGGAATGTGGAACATAAAGGTGCTGACACAGAGTATTTGGTAGAAGAAATTTCTGAGCAGCAAAGCATTAAGGAAGCTGCATGGCTACTCGTTACAGCCTCCATTGGGTTATTGTGGCAAAGGCATGATGTAAAGGCAGAATTTAAAAGGGAAGCAGAGTGTAAAGATTTGGAAAATTTTCCGCCTGGCCATGTGGTAGAGAAGCAGAGAGCATTTTCAAGAGAAAAATGCAGTGGTACTGCCCCTCAACCCATTTGCTAAGGAGATGAGTACAGAAGAAAGGGATCATCAAGAGAAGGGAAGAAAGGCCTTGAGGGCATTTCAGAGATCTTGGAAGCTGTGTCTTCCATTACAGGCCCAGAGGCCTAGGGAGACAATGGTTTTGGGGAACAGGTTTGAGGTGCTCTCCACAGGCTCGCTTCCCAGGGCTCAGAATGCTGCTCCCAACACCAGCACCCCAGCTGCTTTGATTGCTCCAGTTGTGGCTAAATTGGCCTCAGGTATGGTTGGACCCACAGCTTTGGAATATACAAGCTGGAAGCCTTGGTGGTGTCCACGTGGTATTAGGTCTGCAGGCTCATAGAACAGCAGAGCTGTGGAGGCTTGGAAGCTTTCACCCCAGTTTCAAAGGATGTATGGAAAAGTCTGTGGGCCCAGGAAGAGATCTGTCACAGGTGCAGAGTCACCACAGACAGTCTTCACTAGAGTAATACCGAGTAGAAATGTGGGGTCAGAGTTGCAACAGAGTAACCCCATCAGTGCCAGGCCTAGTGGAGCTGTGAGAGCAGGGCCACCATGGAGAACCCAGGCTTGTGGAGCTACCACCATGAAACACCAGCCTACGAGAGCTGGAGCGTGTCCTCAGACCAGGAAAGCCACAGAAGTGGAGCTGCCTGAGGACTTGGGGACCCAGTCCGTCGAACGTGGAGTCAAGGTACATGATTCACCAGCTTTGAAATTTAATGCCTGCCCTGCTGGGTTTCAGACTTGTTTAGGACCTGACATCCCATCCTTTTGGCCTATTTCTCCCTTTTTGTGTAGGAATATGTACCCTATGCTTGTCCCACGATTGTATCTTGGAAGTAGATAACTTGTTTTGATTTCACAGATGGGACCTTGAGACTTTGGACTTTTGAGTCGAAACAAGTTAAGACTTTGGGGATGAAATGAACGTATTTGTATCTGAAAAGGACATGAGTTTTGGGGGGCCAGGTCAGAATACCGTGGAGTGATGTCTTTCTGAAACTTAGTTTCCACTGTGACAGTGTAAAGAGGGTGGGAAATCCTATCATGGTAATTGAAGGGTGGGGCCTTGAAGAGGTGGTTGAGTTGATGGTTTAATGGTCATGGGTCTGATTCTGAGAGCTTTAAAAGGAGAGCATGTCAGAGCCTCTCTCTCTCTGCTCCACCATTTTCTGCCATGTGAGACCCCTGCATTGCTGTAAAGCCACCACCAAAGAAGACCCTCACCACATGTGCTCCTTGGACTTTGGACTTCCCAGCCTCTGAAACTGTATGCAATAAATTTCATTTCCTTTATAAAAGACCCAGTTCCAGTGTTTTTGTTATAAGCAACAGAAATAGACAAATACACCCGTTATCCACAGTTTCTCTTTCCATGGTTTGGTTAGCTCCAGTCAACCCCAGTCTGAATATATTAAATGCAAAATTCCACATATAAACAATTCTTAAGTTTCAAACTACATGCTGTTCTGAGTAGCGTGATGAAATCCTGTTCAGTCCCGTCAGGGACATGAATCATCCCTTTGTCCAGCCTGTCCATTCTGTGCACGCTACCCACCTATTACTATGTGGGAAAAAAACACAGTGCGTACAGGATTCGGTATTGTCCGAGGTTTCAGGCATCTACCGGGGTTCTTGGAATTTATCCACTGTCGACAAGGGGGGACTGCTGCACAGGTTCATGACAGTGACTTCAAAATCATTGAAAACTGGTCAGGGAGGGATCCTACAGGAGCTTGGAGTTGAAGGAGGGCAGAAACTGGGGGTCGACAGATGAGAGTTTGGTGGGTGGGATGTGGATCTGTGGGCAGGAGCTGGAAAACTCAGTGAAGTGTGTGCAGGAGAGAAGAAGCAGGGCCTACCCCAGCCCGGGGTCTTCAAGGGACTCACAGAGAATGCAACCTGACAACGGAGGCCTTGGGGACCTGGGGAAGGGGCTTTGACCTTACACTGCCTGTGCCACCCAAAGTCAGGGGAGATGCCGGGCAGGCATAGCTGAGCACAGCCCTACTGCACAGTTATTGGTGTGACTGTGGGCTGACACCTGCCTCCTCCCCAGAGTCGTGAGCCGGGTGAACTCCCCACAGGTCTCCTGCCCCCATCGTGGCAACTGGCACTGAGCACATGTAGAATGAAGGATGTGCCCTCTTCCCACAGGTTGGTTACAGGATCCCCTTGTCTGGCTCAGCATGGCTGGAGGAGGCTCCCCAGGAGAAGGGGTGTGGCAGAGGTGGGAAAAGGCAGGGCTTCGCATGGGGAGGCAGAGATTCCACACTTTGCCGGGCCACCTCCCACCCCTCCCAGCCCCAAACCCTGCAGACATCCAGGATGCCAAGTCTGAGAGGGGATGAGGATCAAGCTCATTCCACTGAAAGGCAACCCAGGCCCAGAGAGGGAAGGCTGCCTGCTAGCAGCACTCCCCCGAGTGCCATCCCTCCTTCTCCGAGGCTGGGAGACACTCTGCTAAAGTGGGCGTGGGGATGGTGGTAGCCTCGGGGGTTTTAGTGGGTCTGGAATGAGAGCACTTGGGAAAGGGTTGAGCACACAGCCTGCCAGAGCATATGCTCTGCCCTCAGCTCCATCAGCAAAGACCCTCTGTTATCTCCCCACCGAGCACTGGGCTCAGCACAAAGGAATTGATATGGAGTGATGAGGACTTGGAGCTATGGGGCCCTGACACCTGACAGTTGCCTGGCAACTCAGGCACTGAGCCCTTGGGGTGACAGAGCACCTCCAGCTGGGAGGGGTAGCCTCACTGGTCTGGGGCTGGTGACCACCACTACACACCTGCACAGGTCTCACCAGCCCCCACTTACTGGGCCCTGCAGACAGGAGCACGAGGGGGGCTGCCATGGCCCGTTGGTGAGCCGATGGGCCACGCTCGGGCCTCTCACCCCAACTCCTCAGCTCGTTAGGCAGGCACTGAGCAGCCAGCCTGTCAGCCCAGGCATACCGACACAAATAGCCTTATTACCTGACTAATTAGAGCCCAGAGGCTCAGCCAGACCACCCATTCCCACGATCAGTCCTGGTGTGTAAGTGCTGGAGCAGGTGCTCTGAAGACAGCATCTGCAGTGTCTGCCGGAGCCATTTCCCAGGCACATTCCTAACCAGTTTCTGTCCTTCCTCCAGGAGGCCTCCTGCCTGCCCACTGCCCTGGGTTTCTTTAAACAGGTTCAGCACCCTCAGGATGGACAGCGCCAGGCCAGGTAATCAGTTTCTCTGAGCCTGGATTCAAATCTATAACATGGGAGTGATCGCACCTTCCTCGCAGGGCTGGACAGTGTGGGAACATGCATTTCAGGCACCTGACACCCAGCATGCTGTCAGAGGGGCAGGTGCAGGGAACAGCCAACTTAGAGGTCCAAGAAGTTAGTCCAGGGGGTCAGAGCATGGAGCTCGGGGGAGGCAGCATTCCACACACCCACACGCAGCCTCGGATTTGTCATCTGAGAAATGAACACAGTCACTGCCCCCCTCCTTCTGCCACAGCAGCGAGCCATGGGAACATCGTCCTGCGCTCTCTGGGCCCCAGGGGACCCAGACAGGCCTTTGTAAAACTTGACTTTCCCTGACCTGAATTTTGGAAGTCCTCAGCTCTGACAGAGTCCAATAAATAACTCCACACTGCATGAGTGATGGCAAACCCCAGAACGGCTTTAATTTTGCAGAGCGATAAATTAAACGCAATGTCTGCCTCATGCGCACGATTAAACTCTTTTTATAGCATTTCATGTTGCTTTATGACTGGACCGCTACACCTCCTGGAATTCTTGGCAGAGTCCTCTGCAGGCAGGCAGCTCGTCCAGGCCTGGGCCCCAGGAGCAGGCCTGTGCTGGGTGGAGTTGGTGGGAACCACAGACCTGGGCAGCTGGGTCCAGGGCACTGAGCCGGGGTGCCATGCACGACTCCAGCCTGCAGGTGGCACTGCAGGTGACTGCCCTGTAGAAAGGGATTCATAGGCTCCACCCTGATTTCTCCATCACAACATTCCTATTTGTATTTTTCCTTAAAACACCAAACATACCCTTAACCTATGACCTAGCAATTGCACTCTTGGTCATTTATCCCCCCCAAAATGAAGACTTATGTCCACACAAAAATCATAGAAGCTTTATTTGTAATAGCTGAAACCTGGAAACAACCAAAATGACTACAATAAGTGTAAGGTTAAAGAAAACCATCTGCAGTCTGGAGTACTACGCAGCCATAGAAAGGAGCATGCTGTTGGCTACTTGGCTAACTTGGGTGGCTCTCAAGGGAATTATCCTGGGGAGGGGCAATCTCAAAAGGTCACATGCTGTGTGACTCCGTTTACTTAACATTCTCAAAATGAGAAAATTATAGAGATTGTAAAAAGATTAGTGGTTGCCAATGGTTTGAAATGGGGCAGGGGGTGGTGAAAGGGGGGTGAATTTGACTTTTAAGAGGTGCCACGGGAGATCTTGTGGTGATGGCACAGTTGTGTATCTCGGTTGCAGTGCAGCAGGAGACATGTTTAAAGATCAGGAAACAGAACAGCCCCAGCCTTGAGAACAACAATACAGAAGCAAGAAAGCAACGGAGTGACACCTTCATAATTCTGAAGGAAATTGATTTACAGCTCACATCTCCACACCCAAACCAACTAGCAATCAACTGTGAGGGTGGAATTAAATTAAGACACACATTTCTCAAAAAATTTACCCCTGTGTGCCTTTTCCTAATTAACGACAGGTGTATGTGTTCCATAAGAACCAGGCAGAAAACAAGGAAGGCATGAGATCCAGAAAACAGGAGAGAAGTAAAAGGACTCTCTGAGATGACGGTAAAGGGAGCTCCCAGACATTCAGGGCAATCGGTCCAGATCCAGGCAGCCTTCACAGAGGCTAGAATATTGGGGCTGTCATCCCCAGGCCCTCTGTTGATGAGCCATCTTTTTATACTCAATAAACCACAGAATGGTTCCCACCAAACAAAGGAGTAAACCAGGAAAGAGGAAGACATGGATGGCATCCAGGAAACAGGGACACCCCCCCGCCCCAGAAGAAGGGCATCAGCAGAGGCAAGTCCCGGGGGGAAGTGTGCAGCCAGCCCAGGTCAGTGGAGAAAGAAATCTCTAGGCAGAGGGTCTCCAGGAATAAGTGATGTGGAAAAGTGGACAAAAAGGATGTTGGAAGGTGTGGGAAGAATTAGCAATAGGTTAGGAAAAAAATTAAGCAAATGAAAAAGCAAGGCCTTTAATAACTTTAGAAAACACAGAAAGTAAAAAAGGAAACATAATTGGAATACACTATAATGCTAGTCTGAACTGTGCATGTTGTATGGAGATAATGGAAACAGGAAATCGATTTACCCAAAAATCGTGATATAACTCTTTTGGGAGAGGAGAGAGGGGATGATAGAACATGAGGGCTAAATTCTCATCCACTATAACAGGAGATTTTAAAAATTGTGTCCTAAATGAATTAACCAAAAGGTAGCGGTATATACATACTATTTAGAAATATGCAGATGTGCAATACCAGGAGAAAGTACTTTAAAAGCCAGCAACAGTCAATTCTAGAGGGGAGACTGGAGGGATCCGAGAAGGCAAGATCAGTGAACTGTATTTTGTCACTAGCCTTTTAGTACTGTATGAGAGTATATACATACTATTTAGAAATATGCAGATGTGCAATACCAGGAGAAAGTACTTTAAAAGCCAGCAACAGTCAATTCTAGAGGGGAGACTGGAAGGATCCGAGAAGGCAAGATCAGTGAACTGTATTTTGTCACTAGCCTTTTAGTACTGTATGAGTTTTGTCTTTTTAACTATATGTTCAGTAATACACGACTGAATGGATTAGGTTGGATTTAAATTATATTTATCTCAGGCCGGCCCGGTGGAGCACTGGAGAGTGCACCGCTTGGGAGCGCAGCGGCGCTCCCGCCGAGGGTTCGGATCCCATGTGGTGGCACACTGGAGAGTGCACCGCTTGGGAGCGCAGCGGCGCTCCCGCCGAGGGTTCGGATCCCATGTGGAGACCGGTTCCCGCTCACTGGCTGAGCGCGGTGCGGGCGCAACACCGAGGGTTGTGATCCCGTTGCTGGTCCCCGGTACGGGTGCTTCACCGAGGGTTGCGATCCCGTTACCGGTCAGTAAAAAAGACAAAAAAAAGGGAAAAAAATAAAAAGAAAGTGTTTTGGTCACTTACAGAATTTCTACGAGACATGGAGAAAGAGGTTTGGAAAATTTTCCAGCATTTTCCCATCTGGATCATTGATGAGATGCTTGGATGTGGTGTAGCCATTTTGTGAGCATGTAAATAAAAAATAAATTATATTTATCTGTAAATTCAAAATAAAACAATAAGATATCTCATGATTCAACCAAATTTGTACAAATTAAATGACAGGTCAATTCCAGGTGCTAGAAAGGATGGGGGTGCAGGGTGGCAAGAGGAACTCCAGCCACACAAGTCAGAAAACAGTCTGTCACACCTAGTAAAGATGACTCTCAGATAGCCAAGCAGCCAGCAATTGCCCACCTGGACAATGTCTCCAGAGGCTCCCCAACCTATTCCACGTCCTGGCAGACAGTGATAGTACATGTATGGCACAGTGGAGTAAACGTGGGAGGCTGCTCCAGGCTGTAGGGGCCAGTCAGGAGGTCCAGGGTCTGGGATGCCCCAGCCCCTGCCCAGTGGCTTGAGCACAGCGGGGCTCTATCACTCAGATGTACCTGCACCCCAATCAAAGCACCCCAATCACAGCACCCCGGCAGGCTCATCTAGAAAAAGCACATGAGCACCTGGAGATCTAGACCAGGATGTTTATAGAAATATTGTGTTAGTAAAAAGCCCAGAGACAACATAAATGTCCATCAACAGTAGAACGTATGCACTGCATGGATACACTGTGATATATCCACACAGTGGAGCACCAAGCAACAGGGAAGACTAATGAACTGCACCATAAGCATTAAAATGAATGAACCTCACACAGGTGATATTGAATGGAAGAAACAAGACACAAACATATACACAAAGATTCTATTTACATAGAGTCTCTATTTACATAGGCAGCTAAAACAAAACCATATATTAATTAGGACTACAAATACAAATGGTAAAAATGATAAAAGAAAGCAAGGGAAAGATTAACACAGATTCAAGGGAGCATTGCCTGGGGGCAGCGTGAAGGAGAAAATGGTCAGAAAGATGCAAACTGGGGGTGCTGGGCACTGGCGGGGTTGCACCAGGCACTGGCTGCACAGGAGTTTGCATCATTATCATCATTATTATTTAATTTATATACATGCGTTTTAGGCACTCATATATGTATAAACTTAATATAATTAAACTTAAAGTGATTAGCAAGAAAATAAGCAAAATAAAATAGTTCATAATCCTCCTCCCCTCGTGCACACACAATCGTTTCTAAGCATTTTATTTCCTTCTTGTTTTTTTTAGCCACCTCCCTTTAAGACATTGTGATCATTCCTGTATATTGTCCGTGTTTACTTAAATTTTCCCCCATGTCTGACTTTTCTTTGCTCACGGCTCCTTCTTTTGTTTCAGAACTTCCTCTGGATCATTTTCCTTCTTCCTAAAGTAGGGTCTATTATGGACAAACTCCACTTTTAGCTGAAAATATCCTTATTAACTCCAGATCTTAAGAAATATTTTTTCTCAAGTATACAATTCTATGTCGTGCATAGATGGCTAGTGGCCCCCAGGTCTGAGTTCCCCCTCTTGAGCGATGGCACCCACAGTTCTCCACTGGGCAGGTGGCCACCAGGAAGAAAGACTGCACTGTCCAGCCTCCTTTGCAGTGAGGTGTGGCTGTGTGGATACGTTCTTCCAATGGAATGCCAAGGAATTTGCATATGCAGCTCCAAGGAATTGTTCTCATTGGGAAGGGAAGGTGTGTCCTTCTTTGTCTCTTCTTCCTCCCTTGCTTTTGGAGTGTGGTGCAATGGCTGGAGCACCAGCAGCCACGTTGGAGCATGCTGTGGCCTCAGACATAAAAGCCATACACCAGGGAACAACAAGGAGCCAGGATTCCTGACACTGAGTGCGCCACAATAGCCCCAGACCAAACCTCTTTTGACTCCAAAAACATCAAGAGAAATACACTTATATCATGTTCATTATTTGGGGCTTTCTCTTATATCCAGCAGAGCCTAATTCTAATTTGGTGGAGGAGTGGGATACTGCAAAAAATCCTCTAAAAATAAACAGCAGAACTACTAAGGGCCATTCCTTGCCCATCCCTGGTCTGGGTGCTCTATACTCATTGGTTATTTCATCATCACAGAAGCTCTGTGAGGACAGCACACATCCCCTATGTATCAAAAGGAGAAACCAAATTCCATGGAAAGTTTGTGGCTTGCTCGACATTGTACACAGTGTGTTCTGGGCCCCCTGTGGATGGTGCTCCCTGTTCTTCTCCAAAGGGACCCCTTTCTTCCAGGTTCCAGCAGTCCAGCGTCCAGCTGAAGGCAGTGGAAGACAGCATCAGGCCATCGATGGGATGCTGCTAGATGTGTGACAGTGTGTCTCCCTGTGTGGCTCTGGCATCTGGGAACAGAAGGCCACCAAAGACCCACAGCTAGGCTGGGTTCTGGTCTCAGGTATCCCCCAACTAAGACACCGTGTGACCCCAGACCAAGCTCGTCACTCTCAGGGCCCTGCTCCCTGCACCTACAAAGTGTCATCTCTATGTGCTCAACCACCTGCATCCCGAGCAGGGAGCAAGGCTGGAGCAGGTGACAACTCCTGGCTGTAGCAGAGTAGACACCTGGTGGGCTGGGCTGGGGAGTGGAAGCTGGGTGCGGGGGCTGGGAGAAGAGGCACCCAGTTGCTGTGCGCCTGCTGTCCCCACAGGCCTCCCCTTCTGGACCACAGGGGTGGGGCATAGGCATAGCAGAGTAGACACCTGGTGGGCTGGGCTGGGGAGTGGAAGCTGGGTGCGGGGGCTGGGAGAAGAGGCACCCAGCTGCTGTGCGCCTGCTGTCCCCACAGGCCTCCCCTTCTGGACCACAGGGGTGGGGCATAGGCATCATAATTTCTAAGGGATTTTCCTGCCCATACGCACCCTGGTTTGGGCTGGGCTTGGTTCCGGGTACAGGGAGGGCTTGATGGGGAGAAAGAGAGGATGAGGTGAGTGTGCGAGAGCCCAGCGCTGGGTGTAGCAACCTGGGGGAGCCCAAGGGAGCCCGGGGACACAACAGGACCACCGCCCTTGGAGCTGGCAGCCCTGGCCCCCATCCCATCCCTGATGCATTGACCAGCTGTCTCATGTTGGACAAAATACCTTTAAGACTCTGAGCCTATTTCTTCACATAGGAAATAGTCCAAAGGCCCTCGAAATACACCGTGTGGTCCCTAGAGAGGCTCTGGGTAAGCGCCCAGCATTGCAGTGCACAGGTGGGCACATCATAATTGGTAGCTCCCCTGAAAGTGCCCATGGGGATGCACAGGACACAGCAGGGTGAGGTCTCAGAGGGTCAGCTTAGGCTGAGGGCAGGGGAGGGGGCCTGCTGGAGCCAGAGTAACCCCTTGAGCAGGGGTGGACGTGAGCACTGGCTCAGGTGGCGAGGAGGCGGTGACAGGGATAGGCAGGTCTGGGGGAGTCACATGTGTGTGCTGAGGGCCCTGGGTGGCACTGGGGTGAGACTGCCTCAGGCAGAGAGGAGGGATGGGGCTGGGGAAACTGAGTCACCCTGCCTGGAGCAGCCGTCCCAGTGCCAGGCAGCGGGACAGAGGCCAGCTGGGCGCTCGGAGCCAGGGCTTGGGTCTCACTCCGCACCTGTGTTCTGCATTGAGGCTTCCTTCTGCACTGCCGGGGCCATGAACGTCCTGCAGCTTTTGTTCCAGGATTTATTTTTTCATCAGATTGATATTAGAGTCACTTCACGCAGTGCTCAGCATCAGCAAAATAAAGATGCAAATAAATCCCCTGACCCGGCTCCTGGGGCTGCAGGATGACGCCCACCTCCTGCCATTCTCGCCACGCGTGGTGGCTTTGAATTTTAAATTTCATTTTCCCATCGCTCTTCAATAAATGCTTTTCCCTGCGATGTCTCGAGTCTTGACCTTATAATGCCACAGTTAAAAGGCAGTGTCTTGTTTCCAGCTGCAGATAATTTACTTTTGAATGGTCCAATTACACGGCAGCCAGGGCTCTGCCTGGCTGCGGCGGCAATGTCGCCGTTTGCCCAGGAGATAATGTTGTCGCAGGCAACATGTCTGTTCACTGACCTGGGCCTGTCCTCCGGGCCGCTGCCGGCTGTGGGAGGAGGCGTTGTCTATGGAGGCCCTGACATCCCTGGGAGGACCCTTCCGCACGTCCAGAGACGAGTGGCCTCTGTTGAGCACAACCATCGCCTGGACCCCAGGGTGAGGCTGGGGACAGCTGCACCACGCCAGGTGTTTGGGGCCACCTGGAGGCAGCCTGCAGAGAGCTGGCTGCCCTGGGTTCAAATCCAGCCAAGACACTTTGAGATGTTAAAGGAGAACACAGTGCAACAGTGTTACATTTTTAAACAAGTGTAAAACCTAACCAATCCCTAGCCCTGATCTGGTTGTAACAAAGTAGTTTACATTCAAGTAACATAAATTCTGAATTGATGTAAACTATCTGTGCCTTCAAATTGCTTATAATGAAACATTTAAGTGCTTTGCTCTTCTGTAATATTTCTTCCCTTAACACAAAATATTGGTTTCTAAGTGGTTTTGCTTCAAAGAATGCCTAGATCTAAGTGATCCCACATTAAAGCAAGAAGAGAAATTCCTAACAGCCCTTAGAGGAGTCAGAGAAAAATGCTGAGCAGTTCCTGTCCTCGTCACCGCTGTAACGATGTGTCTACTGCCCGAAACAAACGGGACCCCTGCGCTTTAAACAAAAATACTTTCTCTGGATTTTCTCTTACAAATAAATCTAAATGACTGACAACTTTAAAAAAAAACACTTCCCCCAGGACATGGAAAGTTCTAGTGTGTGGCAGACCTCCACCCCCTCACTTCCTGCCCCGCCACTGCTGTTTGCCTGATGGGGGTGGGTGCAATGCAGACCCATTATCATCAACGCGTCCCTCCAGGGACTAGTGTGCCATTCGTAGTCCGAGAGCAGAACACCCCAAAACTGCCTGCTCCAGAGCTCCACCCCCTGCCGTCTTGGTGCCCTTCAGCCTGGGCTGTGGCTCCCTCGCCTGCCTGCCATGCATCCCCCTCCCCATAAAATGCAGCCTCTCCCACCGCAAGCCTGTCCTCGGCCTCATGCCCAGGGACCCTGGGGAGGCAGCCCTGGGTCTCCAGGCCCAGCCCAGGGCTGGTGGACATCAAAGGAGGGGAGGGATGTCCTCATAGGCTCTGGTTTCACTTCTCGCCGATGCAAACGTCTCCCATGGGAGAGGCACGCAGTCCAATCCTGTACCGTTGATCGAGCGCCGGCTGAATGCCAGGCACTGGGTGGTGCGACGGAGATGCCGGATGCATCTGTGGTGCCTTAAAGACAGCTGCAAATTCCCTGCTCTTCCTCTCATTGGGAGGCGGAATTTGTCCCTCCACCCACTTGAGTGTGAGCTGGCTCTGGGGCTGGCTTCCACCAGGGGAATGCAGCAGAAGCAATACAAGGCCAGTCTCAGGCTTAAACTTCAAGATGACAGGCAGCAGCTCCTGCCTTGAAAGCATGGCAACCTGCTGGAGAGGCCACGAGGAGAGGAAGAGGCTCTGAAACCAGAGGGTGGAGAGCTGGGGGACTTGGCCAACAGACAGGGCAAGACCCCAGGCACACACCCAGTTGAGCTGCCCCTAACTTCCCCAGCCTGTCCTCCCTGAGGCTCCAGCATGGACAAAGGAGGCCTGGCAGTGATGAGCTGTCCGCTGTGGCCTGGCTGAGGTCCTCCCCCATGAAATGGAGCAGCTGTGGTTTTAAGGCATCAAGTGACACAACCGTGTCCAGTTTTGTCCCTGCCACGAGAAGTGTGTGAGCTGGTGGAAGAGACAGTCTCGGCTGCATTTGAAAGCCAGTGACAGAGAAACACAGGCACAGGGAGGTCACGGGCCCCAACCAAGTTCACCTGCAAGCGTATGGCTGATGTGGATGGAATGTGGGCATATTAGGGGACACTTGCTCCCAGTCTGGACATTTCCTTGATGCTCAAGGAGGCAGCTGGTGAGGCACTCAGCTCCTGGTCCCTCCGGGGCTCCTGGAGAGAACTGCGTGAGGATGAGTCAGGTCGGCCCTGCCTCTCTTCCTCTGGAGGGGAGCTGTCCCAGGGTGCAGCGTCCTCCACGGGCCCTCCAGGGCCAGCTCTGCCTCAGTCCCGGAGCTGTCCGGTCCAGCAGGGCCGGGACTGTGAGAGCCAGTCCACCCAATTCTGGGGTTTGGTATCAGCAAACCCACATGGCAAACAGGCTTGGCCTGCGCCCTGCTCTGACCCACTCAGCTCTGTATCACTCATCTATTCCCACAGAGCATGGTCAGAAGGCGCGTCCTAGACCCCCATAATGCCTTCCCCTCCTGCTGGACAAGCCCTTGTCAAGCCCGGGGCTCCCCAGACCGCCCGGGAGAAAGAGGAATCCGTGTTCCCTCCAGGAAGACGGGGCAGCTCAGCGCAGGCTACGACTCTTTCCACAATTAAAGCAGGTGCGTCCCACGGCTTCTCAGGGCTCACACAGAGCATCACTCCCCTCTGGACAAGGAGGATGGGCCTGTTCCTGCAGGGACTGTCGGGGAAGCATTGCAAGTGGGGGCGGTCATAGGGACTCAGTCCACCAAGGGCTGGGGCATGAGGCTAGTGCCCCTGCCTGTCCGACAGCGCAGGTGTGGGCAGGGAAAGGGACGTGTGGCTGGAGCCAAGACTGCATGTCAAGGTTCCCATGGGGGAGCATCCAGAATGTTCTCTCTGGTGCAGCAGGGCTGCCTTGAATCCCCTTGCATCACTTCTTGCTGCCTCGGGTCCAACTTCCACAGCTCATGAGACAACAGCTGCCACCGTTCCACAGCTCTGCTGACCATACCACAGACCATCACTCCTTTACCTCCACTGGACACTGGACGGGGTCCTTGAGGAGTGGGTCACTGCGAGCTTCCCTTTTCCTCCTCCCCCATGACGTTGGTCACCACCACATCCCCTGCCTGGACCGTGGCATTGACCCCTCTGAGCCTCCCCGTGTACTCCCAGCTCTGCAGCTCCTTCCCTTCACAGCAGCCGGAGGCCAGACCTTCCAGGGACTGACCTGTGCAACCCGAATCAAAGCCAGGTGATCAGAGCAGCCAGCGAGCCACCCCTCACTCCCCCTCGTCCTCCCACCCCTCCCCACCCACAACGCCCACCTGGGCTTCCACAAAGATGCCCACTTCACCCCACTCAGAGCCTTCACATGCCTTCCTTTGGAAACCGCTTCCTCAAGCTCTGCACAAGGCTGAGTCTGCCCCACACCTCCCAGCCCAAGAGCCTTCATGAGCCCTGGGCGGAGGCTGCACCCCACCTGCCCTCAAGCACGCCCCCATTTTACACTAGTGCTGGCACCTCTGGACCTCACACCACACCTCACCTCCTGCATGGCACGGGGTCGCTCTCCTTCAGCTGCGTGCAAGGTCCTCGTGTCCCATAGCCTCCCACCAGCTGACGCTCCAGGAACAATTGCCCCCTGTCCTGCTCCTCCCCCATGAATCCTGGGCCCCTCAAGGGCAGGGACCTGCTCCATGTCACCAGCCACAGTGCAGACTGAGCACCCAGGAAGTTCCCTGGATGAATCTCTTCTTGCTGTTGCCTGAGACCAGCAAGCCAGCTGCTGGGACACAGCTGGGCTGAGAACTCCTGGGAGGACCATCTGAGTCATCCCCTGAGCTGGGGGCCCTAAGGAAGGGGACTGGAAAAACACCATCCCCAGCTCCCTACACTCCCTGCTCCTCTCCAGCGCCCTCACGAGCCTTATTTGTCTTCTCTCTCCCTGCACCTACAGGGTGCACTCATACAACAAAACGGAGCTGGCAGAAGAAAGCTGGGCTGGCCCGCGTGTCCCCTGCTCTCCCCTCCAGCTCCTTCCTCAGCTGTGGTAACAGCTGATGGGTCATGTGGCCCTTAGGACTCTTGTCTTCAGGACTTACTGTCTTTCCTTAACATCCAAGAGGCCCCGGCCCTGGAGAGAGTTTGCCTGGGGCTGGGAGTTGCAGGGGGCTTCGCATCTTCACACCTTTGGGTTTAAACGTCTGCTGTGTCAGAGACACCAACACACAGTTCACAGAAACAGGAAGGCCGGGGGCCGGCCCGGTGGCGCACTGCTACAGTGCGCCGCTTGGGAAGCGTGGCGGCGCTCCCACCAAGGGTTCAGATCCCACATAGAGACCGGCCGCTCACTGGCTGAGCGAGGAGCGGGGGCAACACCGAGGGTTGCGATCCGTTGCTGGTCACGTAAAAAGACAAAAAAACAAAAAAAAAAAAAAGAAAAGAAAAGAAACAGGAAGGCCGATGGCCCTGAGACACGCGAAAAGAAGCTCAGCTTCTCACAGCAACAGAAATGCAAATCAAAACCACTCCCAGGTACCACGTGCCACCTACCCAACTGGCAAAAGTCCAAAAGTCTAACACCGCATTCTGCCGGCGAGGCTGGGAAACAGGTGCTCTTACGTGCCAGTGGTGGGAAAGCCCGGTGTACGGCTCCCATCAAGGGAGATGGGACAACACCTAACAAAGCAGCAAACGTGTTTACCTTTTCCAACAACACCCCACGTTGAGGAGTTTATCTCCAAGATACAAAAAGTTGTGTCTTCAGGACCCTCCGTTGTGGGACTATGTGTAACAGCAGAAGCCTGGCACCACCACGTATGCCCGCCTCTGGGGCAGGCTGGATACAGGATAATCCGCCGATGGAACAGCATCCACCTGAAAAGCAAACCACAGATGCTCCCGCACGACTCTGGGGCCCGTTCTCCAAGGATGATGCTAAGCTCAAAAGCGAGGGGGAGAACGGTGTGGCTATTACACCACCTTTATTTTTAAAAGGGCAGAAGAATAAACCTAAACAAATGGCAACTGTTGCCCATAGGGGAGAGGGGACGTGGAAGGAAGTGTAATATCTCTGAATGTGCCCTTACTTGTAATTTTGACCTCAGAATCTTGTAAATATTTCAAATAATTTTACAGCAAAATTAAATCATAAAACTCCTGCTCTGTGAGTGACACTGTTAAGAGAAAGAAAAGATAAGTCACAGATAGAAAGAAAAATCTTTGCAAAACATATAGCTGATAAAGGACTGATATCCAAAATGCACAAAACACTCAACAATAAGAAAACAAAGAACCCAATTAAAAACGAGCAGCAGATCTGAACAGACACCTCACCAAGGAAAATACACAGATGGCAAATGAGCACATGAAAAGATACTTGATATGGTGCCATTAGGCGTGTGCAGATTAAAACAACAATGAGATTCCACCCCACTCCTACTAGAATGGCCAAAATCCAGAACACCGATGACACCAAATGCTGGCGCGGATGCGGAGCAACAGGAACTCTTGTTCATTGCTGGTAGCAATGTGAAGTGGTAAAGCCACTTAAGAGTTTAGTTACAAAATGAAACGTGCTCTTACCGTGTGATCCAGCAATTGTGCTCCCTGAGATTTACCCACAGGAGTTGAAAATGTGTGTGCACACAAAAACCTGCATGCAAATGTTTATAGCAGCTTAGTTCATAGCTGCCAAAGCCCAGAAGCAACCAGGATGCCCTTTGAGCAGGTTTTGGATAAATAAACTGTGATGCATCCAGACAAAGAATGTTATTCAGGATTAAAAAGCAATAAGTTATCAACCCACAAAAAGACAAGGCGGGACCTTAAATATATATTATTAGGTGAAAGAAGCCTATCTAACAGGCTGCACACTGTGTGATTCCAATGGTTTGACAACGTGGAAAAGGCAAAACTATGAAGACAGTAAACATGAGATCTAAACACAGGAGCAATCTGTCCCCCACACACCCAGTACCATTGCAGAGACAGGGACAGGAAGAATTCCACAGGCGTTCCCCTGTAGAAAGTGCAGAAACAAAGCACATACACTCACCAGTCCGTGGTGATGATGAAATCCAGCCAGTTTTCCCTATTCTGGGGGCAAAGAATATTCCTGCCATTCCTGAAGTGGCTTTCTAGTCCATTTTTCTCCTTTGCTCTTGGCTACACCCCCTGAGATGTCTTTCCTTTTCCATAACAAGTGGCCCACATTTGCAGCTGAGTAACTTTCTCAACCTGTTTTCTCTTTTCATTTTGAATTGTCTGTCTTTACTCCAACCGAGCAGTATTTTCATCAATACAACTCTCTTTAAAACTTTGTGGATTTCCTATGAATCTAATTGCAGTTTGCTCCATATCCCAAAAGCCATATCTACAATTCTTTTTTTGAGAAAGATCTTTCTTATCTTGGGTCATAAAACCCTTAGGATTCTTAAAATCCCTTTTGTCTGGCTGAGAGGACCTATTAGGCACTTCCTTAAATCTTTCAAAAGTCTGAACAAGGGGTCTTACAGACACATCTTTAATGTGATCTTTGGCCCCAAGCCTTATGTCACTTTGTATATTTTTACCAGTTTGGGAAATTGGTGATGAGGAATAGTTTTGTTTTTCAACTGAGCAAATCCTGGCTCTTCTGTCTTTAAGTTCCACTTACAAATTGAACGGTTTCTTCTTTGGCTCATTTCTCTTTCTGCACCTTATCAGAGCAGCTAGAAGAAGCCAGCGAGCACTTTAAACATTCTATCTAGAGGTATCTTTAGCCAGATCCTACAAGTTCCATAGATACATATTTTATATTTCAAGTTATCATAGGTGAAGACTTTGCCATGTATTCCTAAGTGACAAGGGTCACTCTTTCTCCAACCTCCAAAAGTCTATTCACCACCTTCCCAGCTGCCATCTACCCTACAGACCCAAAGCCAGTGTCACATGTTTCAAGTTTCTGTTAGGGCTCCATTCTACTCCTCATACCAACGTCTGCATCATTTATCAATTGCCAAATAACAACCCCCCCCCCCCACATGGTGGCATCAAGTAACAACACTGTGTGTAGACAATGGCACCTCTGCTGACCTCGCCTGGGCTTCCTCACCTGCACTCAGCCAGCAGGTGGGCTGGGTTCCAGGCTCAGCTACAGCAGACGCTGCTCTGCCTCTCCTTGTGGGTTTTCATCTCAGGATTCTTTGTAGCCTGGTGGTATCAGGATCCTTAAGAGCAAAAAAAGGAAACCAAGGGCTTGGCTTCGAGGTGACACCACATCACCTTCACCTCACTTTCTCAGTCAAAGCACACCATGAGAGTAGCCTAGCTTCAAAACAAGGGAAGATAGACTGTCCCCCTGAAGGGGGCATAGTGAAACTTGTGTGATCACATTGAATCTACCACGGTATATTATAGTTATACAGATCATGTGTAGTGAGAGAAATCAGGTAAGTAATTATGTAGATGCCATTAGGAACCAGGATCTTGAGCATGAGAGAGATATAAATTAAAAAATCAGAAAAGTTGCACAAAGTGCTGTAATCTTACATTTGAATTGGAGATATTAGTATAAACTCATGATGTATTTTTCTCTTATAAAAAATAGTAATAATAGTATGTCTTTCCTAGCTTTGGTCACAAAGCTTTAGAAGAAATGACTTGCTTGGTAACAATGACCCCTTTAGTTCGCAGACCGTGGTCGTGAAATGTCGTTTTTCACTGAAAGAAACCAGAGTTCTTTGGAGAGATGGACAATTCAAGCTCTGGGGCAGATGAATCTGAAATGTCTTGTCCTACCAGAAAACAAGGCAGCCCCCTGTGGGACCAGGTCAGCAGGCAACTGCAATAACTTCCCTCTGGAGGAAGATGGAGCAATATTCACATCAAACAATTCCACATCCATGTTAGGGGCCAAATTGGGTCCCCTGAAGTTCAAATGTCAAGTGCTAATCCCAGTACCTCAGAAAGTGATGTATTTGAAGCTGGAAGCTTCATTCCTGAAGCTGGCACTCATGAAGAGGACAAACAAGGTGACAACTGGAGAAGCCCTTGGAGAGCTTCTGGGGACCCAGCCCGCTGCAGGTGCACATTGGGTGGTACTGGGAGGGAGAAGCCACCCCAGGAGTGCACACCTTCAGGGGACCAGGGCACTGGTGGGTGTTGTCTGGGCACAGAAGAGCAACTGGATGGTCAGGGAGGACGAAGAGTCGAGGACGACATTTGTTGTGTTTCCCTCCATGTGTGCTCCTCTGGGTGTGTGTGTGCACACACACACCCACAAGTGCCACACACTCACACTCACACACAGCATGTGCACACTTGAACACTCACGCACATGCACACTCCTGCCCACTGCACCGTCGCACACTCACGTTCACACATACCACACGCTCACTCGTGTGCCTGCACAGTGCACGTGTGCACACTATTGCCCGTGCACATTCACACTTGCACACGTATGCACATACACACATATGCACTCATACTGCCGTCTCTCACACATGTGTGCACACACTCACACACTCACTCACTCACTCATGCACACTCACCGGGCTCTGTCCATCAGTCAGGGTCCCAACAAGGGAGGGCGCCCACTTGGGTTGGGTGCAAGAGGGGCAGGGGCTGATGTGGCTCCAGGGCAGTCACAGCAGCCACAGCACTCCTGAGCCTGAGGGGACCAAGGGAGGAGGGGCCAGCCAGAGCTGCAGCCTGGGGATGGGCACCTGGCACAATGAGCTGTAGCCGTCATTGTCACCGAACACAGCCACTGTCTGAACATCAGCAAGACAGACGGGGGCAGAGGGTGGAGAGAGGTCGGGGTCACAGACGGTGAACAAGCAGGACACGCTCGTGTGCATTTTTTATAACAACAGGACGATCTCGCAGGGGCAGTCCTGAGTGGGCTTCCGCCCACCCGCACTCTGCCATGAGCCCCCCGCGCCGGTGGCCCCCGCGCTTCTCTCTCGGGGTCTTTCCTGGCTGCTAGGGCTTCCCGCGGAGGACGGCGCTTTTCCTCACCAGCTCCCTCTTACCGAAGCTGTCAGGCCACCCCCTGTCACGCACATAGGAAGTGAAGCAGCAGCCCCGGAGGCACATTTCCGCGCGTTTTTCCGGTTAGTGCCTTGGGATGAATTACAGGAGCCTTCCCTGCCACGCTCCCTCTCCGAATAAGAGGATTCTGGAAGCAGCACTGCGTAGCGAAAGGCACGCCAGCTTCAGAATGCTCCTGAGGCCCTGGGGCGGGCGACCCACCTGGTACAGGGAATGCAGGCCTGTCGTGGCCAGGGTTCTGAGAATTAAATGGGATGCCCACCCCCAGGGCCTGGCCACAACAGCCTCTGGCATTCAGAGCTCCAGGATGAGTGGGAGCCCATCCCTCAGCCCAAATCTCCCTCTCCCGCTCCCTCTTCTGCTCTGTCTCCATCTCCCTGTCCCCCTCATTGGAACCGATGTCGCTCCCTGTCTCCCCAGCAGGTGTGTCTTGGCCAAGATGCTGGCCCTGGTGGTCCCCATACCAGAACGAGCCCAGTCCACGTCCCAAACGGCAGAGTCTGAGCCCAGGGGAGGGCCGAATGGTGGGCAGGCAGGGGCGAGGCAGCACCCGACCCGGCAGAAGTGGAACCTTGTGGAACAACATGGAGGGTAGACCCTGAAGTAAAGTCTAGACCCCGGTTCTGTCCACCCCAGACCTAGGACTCCTCCTGATACAGACCAGGACGCCTTGGGGACAGAGATCAAGGGTTCTTGTGCCACCAGTGGGACAAACTCAGCTGTCTGAGCCTGAGGTGCGTGGGTCGGAGCCTTCTCCAGACCAAGGAATGCACTTGCTAGTTTAGTTGTAATGTAATATCATAAAGCACAAACCTGGTTGCTATGTAATTAACTTGAATGTAATGAGCAATAAAAATACAATTATATTCCTGTAATACATTAAACTATGCTGTTTTCTTAAACCACTTAAAAGGCCCTGCACGTGTCCCCCGGGAAAACACAAAGAGGAGCTGGGGAGGGGCGCTTCCTAAAGGTGTGGCTCTCAGACCCAATCCTCTGCGCCTTGGGACCACCCTGCAACAATCGAGGGCCAGGGAGGCATTCAGAGCCTGTTTCTGGGACTTAACAAAGGCCTCCCTGTGCAGAAGGGACGGCCCACAGGGGCAAAAAGCCTGACGGGTCGAGTGAGGGTCTGGGCAGAAAGAGCCGGCACAGGTGGGAGCAGAACTTCATGACCCAGCAGCTCCATGCCTGGGGCCCTGCCCAGCAGAAACACACACACGGCCCATGCGGAGGCGTGTTCACCAGCACCCACAGCAGCTCTATTCACAACAACCAGAAAGCGGAAACAGCAGCGTGTCCACGGACGGATGAAGGGGTAAAGAAAACGTGGTCTGTCCCAGCAGCAGAACGCAGCTCAGCCATGAAAGGGAATGAAGGACCGATCAAGGCTACAGCACGGGTGAACCTCAAGAGCACGCTAAGTGAAGAAGCCAGACACAGACGGCCACGTGTTGTGTTATTCCATTTATGTCAAGTATCAGAACAGGCAAATCCACAGACAAGACAAATCCCCAGGAGAGCTTAGTGGTTGCCAGGGGCTAGGTTGTGGGGGAATAGGCACGGGTTTCTTTTCGGGATGATGCAAACCATCTAAAATTGGCTGTGGGGATGGCTGCACATAGCTGTGAACAGGCTAAAAATCATTGAATTGCACACTTTAATTGGCGAATTACATGATGTATGAATTGTGTCTAAATAAGCTGTTTTTTAATATAAAGTGGAAGGAAGACATGAGGGTGGGCGGGCTTAAGAGGTGCTGCAGAGGAGACCTGGAGAGGGGTTCCTAGAGTGAGGGCCTGGAGGTGGTGAGTCTGAGGGTGGGGAGCCTGGGGGTGGGGGATCTAGAGGTGAGGGCCTAGAGGTGGGGGATCTGGAGGTGGGGGCCTGGAGGTGGGGATCTGGAGGTGGGGGATTTGGGGGTGGGGGTATCTGGAGGTGGGGAATCTGGAGGTG
>NW_007726173.1:1072873-1086484 GCF_000696425.1 Galeopterus variegatus | reverse complement strand
GGCCTAGAGGTGGGGGATCTGGAGGTGGGGGCCTGGAGGTGGGGATCTGGAGGTGGGGGCCTGGAAGTGGGGGATCTGGAGGTAGGGGATCTGGAGGTGGAGGCCTGGAGGTGGGGGATCTGGGGGTGGGGACCTGGAAGTGGAGGATCTGGGGGTGGGGGATCTGGAGATGGGGGGCCTGGAGGTGGGGTTCCTGGAGGTGCAAGGCTCCTTCCTCTGCCCTCCTCAGATACTTCCTGTACCCCCCACCAGAAGTCAAGAGGAGGGAAGGGCAGGAGCTGGGGGCTCAAGCTCTGGGCCACAGGGAAGCCTGTGCTGTCCTGCAGGGAGGGACAGTCCTGTGTCAGTCCTCGTGCTGGACACCCCCAGCCTCCCAACTTGAGGCCGCATGGTGCATCCCATACCAAGGCAGACCTCGCCCTCCCAGATGGCTTTACCTCATGGGGCTCATCCCTTCATCTCCGCACCGAGCTCGTATCCAAGCTGGACGCCAAGCCTCAGTTTCCCCGTCTGTGAAATGGTCCTGATGAGTGGGTTGTTAGGAGTGAGGGCCCCACACAGCGCCTGACCCAGGAGAGGAACCACCACCATCTCAGCACTGACAGGGACAGACAGCACGTCACCTGCTCTTTCGCGGTGATGTTCAATAGCAGCTGTCATGTCCCCATGATAAGGGGGATGAACACACACCTGCACTGCTGCTTCCTAACTGTCCCCCGAGGCGGAATAAGCCAGGGGGTGACCCCCAAGCTCCCTTCTGAGGGGCATCTGTGCCCTGCAGTCGGACAGCCAGAAAGTTCCAGGCACAGGTCAGTGGTGGGATTGGGAGAGGTGCCAGATGCCCAGATTCAGGAGTGGGAGGCGTCCAGACTGAGCAGCCCCGTGGTGAGATGAACGGGAGCCCCCACCCGCTGGTGTTTGGGGCTGTCGAAGTGTGATATTAATGAAGCAGGAGGCTGGAAAACATCATCTCGCAAGGTCATTTTTACAAGAAAGTTGCGCCGCATGGATTTATTGCTGTGTGCAGAGAGGATTTTAATTACCATGTTTTAAGAGGTGTTATTATCTCTGCAGCAAGCTCTGTGAAAAATGCTCTCTGAGACAGAGCCCTAGCTCGGTCGGTGCAGACCCCTGGGGCCAGAACCCACCTGCACCCACAGGTCTTCCTCCTCCCGGCTGCCCGGGCTTGCCCCAAGACCTTCGTAACCCAGCCCAGAAAGGGGTGAGGGAAACAATCCCACCTCCCAGCAAGTGAAGCCTGGGCCTCTCTCGCGCACCTCTGTGGTGGGGACTTACTCCCTCTCGGTACCAACTGTAGAACGTTCTGTGTCCCGAAGCTCACATCTGCCTCTCAAACACCCCTATGTCCAGCCTCCACCTGACAGGCACCAAGTCTGGCATCTTCTCTCTCCTCTTCTCCAGCTGGACTTGGGCAGCTGCCCAGCCCCCTGCCACCCTCATCCAAGGACACCTCCTACCAATGGGACTGCCACCTCCTATGTTCTGGCACTCTGCTCCTTAGGATACAACCCCAGGTGCCCATGGGGACATGGGGATCAGACCCCAGCCAGCCCAGAGGGAAGGAAGTCTGAGGGTAGGGGCTGAGCAGTGCCCACTGAGAAAGAGCCACATGTGGGGCTGTGACTCCAGAGCTCTTTGCCCTTGTCCCGCTGTGAGCAGGTGCAGTCAGAATGCGGAATGACCTCCACAGGATCAGCCTTCGGGAGGGCTTTTTTCTTTTTCTTTTTTTTATTTGCAATTAAAGATTATCCTTGACAAATGTCCCCTGTAAAACGGTTTCACTTATTTAAAACCCGTTCTTTCCTCTGTGCAGTTTAAAGTGTGGGAGCCTGATAAATTCTGAAAGACCACAGCAGCTCTCCTCTGGGGGAGGGGAGGGGAGGTATGGGGTTAAGAGTCTCTCTTCCAGCCCCCTCAAGACACTTTTTCTTTGCTCCCCTTCCCCAGACACCCCTGTGCAGATAGTCTCCCACCTTCAGGCTTCCCTCTTCCCCAGCTGTGTCTGGGGAAAGGAGCCGAGACCCTCCCTCACCCTGCAGGGCTAGGTCAGGAGGGCGCCCCTCCCCGCTGCTCAGGCCGGCCCAGCCAGGGCTGCTGGCTGCATCTGTGAGCTGGGCTCAACAGCAGCTGAAAGGGCCAGCCGGGGAAGTGGGGAAGCAGCCCCATTCCCAAAGACCTCAGAGAAGGTGATGTTGTGGCATTTTCCAGATGTGTGGCTTCCTTGTGGGACTCCTTGGAGCTTGCTTCCACTCAAGCTCTAAACGGCTGACTTTGGGGGATGCAGCAGGGCAGGAGGGCTGTAGATGACATCAGAGGAGGGGTGGCTTCTGTCACCCCCAGTGAGTGCAAGGAACCACCTTGAGGAGGCCACCCCACCACAACCAGGGAATAAAAGGCTACCTGGTGAATTTCACACCAGAGGGGCCAAAGGAGCTGGGATTCTCTCAGGTTTTGCACACCGGCCTGGATTTGCACACCGGCTCTGGGTTTTGCACACCAGCCTGGGTTCTACACATGCCTACACCCTGCCCCAGGGCCCTCATGAGTGCAGCAGTGACGAGAGGCTGCTGGGACCACTGTGCACTCAGAGTTCCCCACATCAGCTGCAGGCTCTGGGGCGGGGGCAGGGCGAGGGCAAGGAGACTCTCACCCCTGCTTTCTCTCTAGGCTGGGAGATGTTTCCAGAAGGAGCTCAGCCCTTGGAATGTTACTCTGACACAGCTCCAGAGGAGAGGCTTCGGGGGTGGTGTTGGGGGCACCGACATGCAGCCAGGGGCATCAGTGAGGCCACCAATAGCACAGCGTCCCACCACAGTGCAGCTGGCTCCCCTGAGGGGAGGCCAGAGACACGCAGAAAGAAAGGGATCCTGGGAGGGGGGTAGCGTAGATGCAGCTGTCCCCGAATTGTCCCTCATCAAACACTTCAGGATCCCTACGGCCACCACATCTCCCCTAGGGAGAGGGGCTCAGCGGCGGGGCTTCCCTCTTGTGTCTCTGCGGCCCTGGGCCCTTCTTGCCGGGTCTGAGCCTGGCAGCACGCACAGCTCAGCGCTGCAGGAGCTCTGCACACACATGAGGGGGGAAATTTCCCGGTGCCCCCTCGCTGGGTGGCACGTGCTCCAGCCCACCCGCCACCCCTCCTCGTGGCCAGCCTGGGACGTGTAGGGAGAGAGCCCCAGGAGCAAAAGCCCTCCCCAGGAAGCAGCCCCCTGCCCCGATGTCCCCCAACTGTAAGATGTGGCACTCACCCAGGAACAGGCCCCAACTGTCACTGAGAGAAGGAAATGCCCTCAGGAGGCAGGGATGCCATGAGGATCAGGCCAGATCCCCTGAGGGCCGCAGCAGAGGGCTTTGGAGGAGGAAGGGATCGGGCACGGCTTCCTGGCCCTCCGCCTCTCTACTTAGCTGGAGCCCGATTTACCAAAGGGACTTGGCAATGCAGCGGCCTCTCCCGGAGTGCCAGCATAGCTTGGCATCCCAGGAAGCCCATTCAGCCAAGGAATATTCACACCGACCCTGAGCCAGCCCGAACTAAGAACAGGAGGGAGTGAACACTGAGCCCCGCGCTCATGGGGCAGCCAGTCGGATGCGAGGGCTGTGCCCACGCTGGTGGAGGAAGGAGCAGGGTGGCCCGGAAGGGGGGGAGGGGCGGCCCAGGAGGGCAGCTGCGTTGACCCGTTCCCCACCTTGCCCAGCCCGGAAGCTCACTTGGTTCATGTGACGATCAAGAAGCAGGGGACGCAGGTGTTGGGAAAGGTCCTGCGGTGAGGGGGTGCCCCAGACCACAGCTGGGCTTGTCTGCCCTGCACCCCCCTGGCCTCAGTTTCCCCACCCCTCAGACTCCACGAGGATGCTGCTCACACAGAAGCCCACATGTGCACCGCCACAGCTGCGGGCAACTGGCTCTGGGAGAGCTCACGAGCTGCTCTGGTATATTAATTATCTATCTGTGATGCAAAATATTTTCAGTTTCTGTCGCATTCGAAGCAACCCAGGCTCCGGGAGCAGACAGCCAGGAAACAGTGGTCATGGCTTCCCCGCACAGCAGTGCAAGTGTGGGGACGAGAAGAGGCGCTGACGGGGCCTCAGCGTGGCAGGACACAGCGTGGCAGGACACAGCGTGGAGGTGGAGGCAGGGCCGGGCACAGCTGGCCCACCCGACTGGCTCTGATACTCGCTTGGTTCTATCACTGCCTGTTCCAGGCATGAGAGGGAGGCCAGGAAGCCGGGAGCCCCACCCGAATTTCCCACAAAGGTGATGGTGTCTCTCGCTGTGCCTCAGCTGCTCAGCACCAAGTGAGGCGGCTGATGAGGTGGGGACCTGAACCCCCAACGTGGGCAGCACACACAGGCCCTTCCCAATCCATCTGCTCCCAGCAGCACCAGTCACTGTTGTCAGCCACCCAGACAGGGAGGGGCTTGGCTCTGCCACCTGTGGGGCCGGCGGGGGAGAGGGCACCTGGGTATGCCATGAACAGCTGTGACTCCCTAATGAAGTCAGGGGGCCCTCTTCACATGGGTCCTCAGCACAGGGCACCCCCCCAACATGGTCAGCATCCTGGGGAGCCTGAGAAAAAGGATTCGATGTGCAAACTCCTGCAATCCACATGCAGCTCAGGTCTTCATCACCCACATCAGAGCACCCACACCTGGACGGTGCAATGCTGATTAAGAAATTGATCTGTACCTTGTCAATCGCACCGTCACTGTCAGCAGGCACCTCGAGAGTGCACGCCGGCATTACACTGGGCACAGATACACGCACATGGGCTCGCTTCTCCCACCCCCTGCCCACAACCCACTTGCTACAACTCTCCATCCCTCCTAATTTCCTGCCAGGCCCGTGATGACTCGCAGATGCATAATGAGATGCCGGTGGCAGCCCAGGATCCCCCCAGAAACTGCACTGCACCTCTCTTGTCCTCACTTAATTGAACTCATTCCTGACAAGGGACTCAGTGAGCCAGCAGCGTTAACCTGGCAAATTACCAGCAATTTGCCCCTTTGATAAATAAACATTAAATGCTGTCGACTCCTCCTGCCAACATGCCAGGTCAGTCCATGGATCAAACTGTGAAAACCCTTTAATTACCAAAAACATTACAGTCGCTCGCAGAAACAAACAGCTTTATGATCCTGGAGATCTAAAGGCAAAGGTGGTCGGTGACAGGAGGCGAGCGGTCCAGGACTCCAGGGTGGAAGGATTCCCGGCCTCCACCACTGCCACTCAGGGACATCTGCAGCCCCCTCTGTGCATGGAGGACAAGTACCAGGAATCCCCTCTAGGGGAAGGAGAGGGGGAGACCCGAGCCTCCCTTGGAGGATCCAGGCTGGGAATCAGGCAGGGACCCTCCATCGGCTCCTCAGCAGAGGCTCTGGCAGGGTCCCTGCCCCTTGCCCCTGCCCACCCTGCCTCACATCCTGTGCCCGTCAGAATTAATTGAATTTCCAGCCGAGAGGAAGCATCCACAGGAAGAGTGAGGCTGGTGCCCCTTGAGGGGAGGTGGCCTTGGCTGAGATGGCCACTGGACTTGTGCAGCACCCCCCAACACCTGTCAGGTCTCATTACCTGGGCCCCATCAGCCAGGCCAAGCCTCGCCCCCTCCTTCGACCTTGAAGCCTCCCTCCATGACAGGCTGCGATGTGTGACCTGCCTGGCAGCTGACAACGGAGATGCCAAGGGAGTGGAGGCCCAGACAGCTGTGCGGCCCTGCACAGGAGAGGTGTCCTCGGCCTCCAGACCCTTGAAGAACCCCTGGTGACCCTCCCAGGACAGGGCACTTCATGGTGCCAAGGGAGTGGAGGCCCAGACAGCTGTGCGGCCCTGCACAGGAGAGGCGTCCTCGGCCTCCAGACCCTTGAAGAACCCCTGGTGACCCTCCCAGGACAGGGCACTTCATGTCCACAAATCCTGACCCTTCAGTGAGGAAAGGCGCCCACAGGGTAGATTCCGAGCTCTGAGCGGGCAAAGGAGACTCAGCCCTGGTTGCCTGGCATGAGCAGGCAGGGGACAGAGAGGGCTCAGCAATGCTGTCATGAAGAGTCTGGCTTCATTTTTAGTGTCCCAGGTGGCCCGTCTTCTATCACCATGGGAAATTCTAAATATTCCAGCCTTAGCCTGCAAGGGGTCTCCACCCCAGCCCCAGTCCCTGGCCACCATTCAGCCCAAAGCCAGTGTTCCTCCTGCTCCTGAAGCCATTTCCAGACTGGCTGGGAGCTGCCCGGCCATCCCCAGAAAGCCTCACAATGCAAACAGCAGGCCTTCCCTCCCTCCTGGGGATGAACAGATCCCCCGTGCCCTTCCCAAGTCCTCAAGGTGACCCCAGCAATAGGTAAAGTCACCATAGTGGGCAAGGACAGGATGTTGGTGGCCACAGCACTGGCCTGGTCTGCTCTGCTGGGGGTTGGGGGCTGGGGGCTGGGTGTCAGGGATTTGCCCCAAGGGCCAGACACTGGAATACGATCTCATTTCAAGCCGTTCTCGGTAGAGTTCTAGCTTTCAAGAAACCCTTTCCCAAATAGAAGGACAGTGAATTCACGGTGCCCAGGCCTGTCCTCAAGGTGGGCACGGTGTGGTTGAGGGTCTGGGGGAAGCTGGGGCTGGAGATGGGACCCCCTTAGATCAAAGCCCGAAAAACAAGACCAAACAAACAAAACTCCTTTGACTCCGACACCAGCACTTGGGCCAGGGTGGAGACGCCTGCCTTGTATGAGAATCCCGGTGCAGATGCCTGGACCTGAGCGCAGGAGCCCGCCCAGCCCCCACCAGATGCTCAGGAGACCCCGCCAAGCTCTCCTTTGTCTATGTCTAATCTCATCGGCAGAGTGGGGTTTCTTATTTTTTAATTTGCTTTGCAAATAACCCTGAATTAAAAACCATATATATCTATTTTTAAAAACCCAGTCTTTTCCTTCCTTAATTAAATTTTCAAAAGATACTTTTCCCTAGGAAAATTCAATTAGGTTTTAATTTTAGTCATCTGAAAAGTACTGGTGCTTCGAGTATTTGATTTTTAATGTGAGCCCTTGATAGGGCATTCCAATTAAAACACTCAGGGTGGGCACTGTAGCATGACTGGGCCATTATGCAGCAGGCGGGGGACCCCAGTGGCAGGGGCCAGGTGGAGTGGGTGGGGCAGGGCAATGCTGGGCTCCCAGCTGGCAGCTCAGACCACACTGGCCGTGATTTGTTCCTTTCACCCAAGGGGCCCCACGGGGAGCTCTGCCCTTCCACCTAGGGGCCTAGGCAGCAGGGGGCCTGGGGTGCAGGGTGAACCCTTGCATGGGTAGTGTGGAGAACAGAAGTCTCCCAGCCCACAGGTCCCAGGCTTCCTCTCAGTCATCCTCAGAAGGGTCCTAACCTTGACACATAAACACAGTTCCTCTTATGACAAGGGACCATGGTTCCACACGCTCGGGGAGCAACCCCTGCCTTCTGTGCCCTGCCCCTCCATCTGCCCAGCACGCAGCCGACATGAAGAAATGGAAAGAAAGGGAGAGAGAGGGAAGGAGCGTCTCAGGTGCGGGCTACGTCAGCGGTAAATACGCCTCTTTTACTGGGTTTTATTGCTTTACTTTTTTATTACACTTTTTATTTTGAGATAACTGCAGATTTACATGCAGCTGTAAGAAATAATACAGAGAGATCCCAGATTCCCTTCATTCATTTTTCCCGGTGCTAACACCTTGCAAAACTATCGTGCAAAGTCACAACCAGAACTTTGACATTGATACAGTCAAGATACAGAACATTCCGGCACCACGGGAGCCCTCAGGAAGCCCTGCTGTGGCCACGCCCACTTTTCTCCTGCCCCACCCCCTCCTTAACACCTGCTACCCACCAACCTCTTTTTTCATTTCCATAAATTTGTCATTCCAAGAACATTATATAAATAGAATCAGACAGAATGTAACCTTTGGGGATTAGCTTTTTTCACTCAGTGTAATTCTCTGGAGATTCATCCAGGTCGTTGCATGGATCAGTGGTTCGTTCCTTTTTATCGCTGTGTAGTACTCCATGGCGTGGACGTACCACACTTTGTTTAAACATCTGCACATTGAAGGACATCTGGGTTGATTCCAGTTTGGGCTATTCCATCCAGGCTATTCTGAATAAAGCCGCTATAATCAATCATAAACAAGTTTTTATGTGAACGTAAGTCATCATTTCCCTGGGATACACGACCAGGAGTGTGATTGCTGCATCTTATGATAATTGTGTGTTTGTTTTAAGAAGCTACCAAACTTTTTCCACACTGGCTGTACTATTTTACACTCCCATCAGCAATACATATAGGAGTGATCCCCAGTTTCTCCACATCCCTAAAAGCATTTGCTCTGTAACTATTTTTTATTTTAGCCATCTGATAGGTATGTAATGATTTCTCATTGTGGTATTAATGATGTTAAACATCTTTTCATCTGCCTATTTGCCATCTGCATATTCTCTTCAGTGAAACGTCTCATGCTTTTTGCACGTCTTCTAACTGGATTGTCCGGGTTTGTTTACTGTTGAGTTTTGAGAGCACTTTGCACATCCTAGATACTAGTCCTTTGTTGGATATGTGGTTTCAAATATTTTCTCCTACTCTGTATCTTGTCTTATCACCCTCTTAACAGGGTTCTTCACAGAGCAAGTTTTTAATATCGATGAAGTTCGATTTACCAATGCTTCCTTTTAAGGATCATGTTTTGGGTGTCAAGTTGATGAACTCTGCCTATCCCTAGATCCCAAAGGTTTTCTCCTATTTTTTTTTTCTAAAAATTTATTAGTTTTATGTTTTACTTAAGTCTATGGTCCATTTTGAGTTAATTTTTGTAGAAGTTGTGAGACAAATTGAGGGGGTTTTTGTATGTGTGTGCGTGTGGGGTTTTTTGCTCATGAATCTCCAATTGCTCAAGTAACATATTGCTGAAAAGCCATCTTTCCTCCATTAAATTACTGTTGCACCTTTGTCAAAAATCAGTTCACACTGCGTAGGTCTATTTCTGAGTACTTTGTTGTGTTCCATTGGTCTATGTGTCTGTCTTTCAGCCAGTACCACACAGTCTCGACTGATGAACCAATCTAAGAAGTATTGATATTGGGTAGAATAACTCCTTTATTCTTCTGTTTCAAAATTGTTTCAGCTATTCTAGTTCCTTTGTATTTTCACGTACATCTTATAATTACCTTGTCTATGTCTACAACATAATCTTGCTGGGATTTTGATAAGTATAGCATTAAATCTGTATATTGATTTGAGGAGAATTGATATCTTTACTGTGTTCAGTTTTCCAATCCATGGACACAGTCATACTCTCCACTTATTTAGATCTTCTTTGATTTCTTTCATCAGTGTTCAGCATACAAGTCCTGTACATGATTTATTAGATTTAAAATTAAGTATTTCGTTTCTTGACTGGCTGTAAATCGTATTGTATTTTTCATCTCAGTGTCCATATGTTCATTGCTAGGACATAGAAATACAATTAATTTCTGTATGTCTATCTTGTATGCTGCAAACTTGCTGAATTCCCATATTAGATCTAGGATTTTGTGGCAGATTCCTTGGGACTTTCTATGTAGACCTATTTCTTCCTTTCAGATCTATATATCTTTTATTTCCTTTTCTTGTCTTATTGCACTGGCTAGAACTTCCAGAGCGATGAGAGCAGACATCCTTGCCATGTTCCCAATCCTGGGAGAAGAATTCAGTATTAATTACATAGTTAGTTATAACATTAAGTATATTGTTGGCTGTAGGGTTTTTGTAGATGCTCTTTATCAAGTGAGGAGGTTCCCCTCTATTCCTAGTTTGCTGGAAATTTATCATGAATGGGTATTGAATTTTGTCAGTTTTTCTTCATACGTTGATACTATAATGTAATTTTTTTCCTCTTTAGCCTATTAATACGGTGAATTACATTGATTGATTTTCAAATATTTTGTTTGTTTGTCTGTTTTTTACTCCCGCCCCCTGATTTTTGAATATTAAACCAATCTTGCATGCCTGGAATAAAAGTGAATTACATTGATTGATTTTCAAATATTTTGTTTGTTTGTTTGTTTTTTACTCCCGCCCCCTGATTTTTGAATATTAAACCAATCTTGCATGCCTGGAATAAATTCATTTGGTCATGGTACTTAATCCTTTTATATGTTGCTGACCTCCGTTAGCTAACATTTTAGGGTTTCGTGTCTGTATTCATGAGGGATATTAGTTTACAGTTTTCATTTTTTTTGTGCAGGCTAGCCTGCCCATTTTTCTGTCTTTGGTAATTTTTTATTTCCCTCAAGACTTCCTTTCTGATCCATATTGTTTCAAAATGAACGGCCCCGTTCATCCTGGGGCACCTCATGTCCTATGGCCACACAGCCTGCCCTGGTACTTTGTGCTCATTGCACTTCCTGCCCCTCAGGGCCTTTGCTCTTGCTGTTCCCCTGCATGGAGAGCTTTTCTCTCCCTCACTTCAGTTCCAAATCCACTTGCGTGGGGATTCCTCCCCACATCCATCTGTTTCACTGGGCTTCTGTAAAGGGGTCCCTGCCCAGCCTGTGTCCCAGCACTGCTGAGGGGCTGCAGTGCAGCTGGAGATGGCTTCAGGGTCTTTGGTAACTCGGAGAAGAAGGGCCAGAGTAGGGAATAGAGACAAAGAGGAGGAGGAGGGGCAGCCTCACCCGGGGTCACCCAGCTTTCTTCCTGCTGTTCTCTCCAGGGCTGTCCACATCCCTGTCTGCCTCTTCACACTCTCCCTTTCATGAGTCACACAGGACTGTCGGGCCCAGCAATGCCCAATGCCCTGTGTCTCATGGAGGGATGCAGCAGAGAGTAGAGCCCAGCACTGCCTACCCCACAGCTGCCCTCACTTCCCAAGCCCTAGCCTGCCCGAGGCTGGTCCAGAAGCTACTGGTGGCCAGGGCTACTCTCCCTGGGATCCAGGGCCTGGGGCCAAGGACGGAGAACCAGACTGCCTGCCGAGGTCCCTGTGTGGCTCTGTGTCCAGCACCATCCCACCCCCTACACTCTTTCCCTCCTTTCATGCTTGGGGAAGGTTCCCCACAGGGGAGGCCCAGGGAGGCCAGGCAGAGCTCCACAGTGGGTGGAGCAGCCAAGCTGATGGCCAGCAGACAAGATTCGCCTCATGCGTACAGGGGCTACAGCCTTGCAGGAGGAACTGACGTTCTCCCCCACCCCTTCCCCCAGTACAGAAGCCCCTGAGACTTCATTTCCCAGTCGGCCTCAGAAGGGTCTGCGGGGGAAGGAATGGAGGCCACGAGAGGGGCAGATGTGATTCCCCACCTCCAGGAGCACCGAGCAGGCAAGGCTCTGCCCAAGGGGAGTGACAAACAAGCCCCACCAGTCCCTAAAGCTGCAGCTGAGGCTGCTGATCCCACATGAGGCAGAGAGGGCTTCCCGGTGGTGGCATGCCATCAGCAGGGTCTTCCAGGACTAGAAGGTGCACAGGGAGACAGAGAGCATCCAGGCAAGGGGGCTGCTCTAGTGAGCTTGGGGGGCTGGGCGGGAGGCACAGAGGAGACCCACCTGGTAGGGGACAGTAAAGGAGGGATGTGTGGGGATCGGGAAGATAGGCCTCTCTGGGCCATCAGTGGGTCTCCCTGCACCAACCACATGTGTCCCGCAGACGTTGGGGCCCCAGCAAGTTCTGGGGTCCCAGGTGCCCTCCCCAGCTAGCCTCTATCCAATGAGGCTGGCAAAAGTCAGGTGGTGGAATGCCATTCGACCGTCCCCTCTTATGAGAATAACCTGATTATTTGATAGTGTTTTTCCAATACTCATAACATCTGTCTTTACCATGTAATTTGTGGAATTACCAATTAGTACTGACAGTTTCTGCCTCTCTGTGGTGTCTCTGCAGAGTACGGCTCTAATCGTTCATTGCACAGGCGCCCTTAGGAGGGTGCCATGGTGATGCCGGCTCAGGCCGGGTTGTCTCTCCCCAGGATTTGACAGGTGCTAGCCACTCAGCTTTCTGCTCCCTTTTGGGTGGGCAGCTAAGGAGGTGCCCTGAGCTGTTCTCCTCAGGGACGTCAGGGTCTGGACCTGAGACCTCTCTGTTCCCTCTGGCTGCCTGGCAGGAAGCGAACGCCTGTCTCTGGAGTTGTGCGGTCCACCACAGGGTTGCTATGTGGCCTGTGTGACTGTGGGGTCCCCTGTGTCCCCATGCCAGGTGGCGGGAAGAGCCAGTGGGCCCAGGTGAGAGGACCCAGCTGAGGGCAGTGACCAGGGTGGCTTGGGCTGGCCAGGGCTCTCCATGGAGGTGTCAAAATGCAGTTGCTAGCTGGGCCGCTGCCAGTCCCTGGGGGCCCCGTGGCTGTGAGGAACAGCAACCTGTCCTATTCACAAGACTCCATACGTACCCTAAGAATTGCCCCGAGCTTAGGACGGGGTCCTGTCAGCATCCAGCATATAGCTGGGATCCGAGTCCCAGGGAGACATCAGCTCTGAGCAGCCAATGTCACAGCTGGGCTGGCACTGAGGCCCCTGGACCCCCAGAGTACGTCTCCTCCCCCAACTGGCAAACTCCCACTCACTCATCTAGACCCTGGCCGGTGTCCACCCTCAGAGACACTCAGGGGCTCCAGGTGCTACCAGCTGCCTCGCCCTCCAGGGGCTGCACCTCAGCCCCACTGCGTGCTAGTGCCTGGTCCAGATCACACGTGGCTCCCAGCACTACTGAGTGGGCTGCTCAGCCACTCCCAGAAGGTGGGCTGGAGCTGGGGGAGAGGGCCAGGGGGTCAGTGACTGCACTGGTCAGCCCCATGCCACCTGGGCAGTGTCAGCAGCCACGGAAGGGCCCATGGTCTATCTGTCCAGCTGCCACGCCTGTGCTAATCCCCACAGCCATCGCAGGCGTTCAGGATCTCGGCGTGTCTAGTTTCCAATTTCCACCATGATTAGAGGCTGTTCCTGTCTCGTCTCAGCTCTGGAGCTGTTTCCTCTGGCCTCAGCTGCGTAAACAGGCCCAACCCTGATAGGCCCAAGGAAGAGTGGGGAAGGGCGGTGGTACAGCCCAGAAGCCAGGGAGGGGCCCAGATGGAAAATCAAGGTGCCAGGCCAGGGGCTCTACTCAGGTGGTGGTCACCCAGTGTAGGCCCCCGGGTGGAGAAGACAGGTCCCCCATCCCCCTACCCTGCCCAGGCTCCAGCTGGGGCTCCAGACTCAGCTGCATGGCACATGGTGACAGCTGTGATCCCCAGCCTCACACATCCTGACACTGTGCAGAAACCCTGGGGAGCCCAGGTCATAGTCCATTTCAGAGATGACAAATGCCCACTAGGAACCCCACTGGGCAGCTCCCAGAACAAGCCCCCAGGCCCGCTCAATCCCAGACCCCACAGCTCTGTTCCCCCCAACCCCCACAATAAATGCTTTTGAGACCAAAAAAATCATGACCCAAGGTCAGTAGGAAAGGGTGGCTCAAAGCAAGGAGAGGAAATTCCAGACACCAGCCTCAAGAGCTCTAGTGTGGGGCCTAGAGCCCCACATCACCCCAGAGCCATCAGTCCCGCCCATTAGGAGGACTACAGGGTCGGGGGAGTTGATGAACCCACCTCCGTTCCCCTCCCCTCTGCCCTCTCCCCCACCC
>NW_007726173.1:1034730-1072391 GCF_000696425.1 Galeopterus variegatus | reverse complement strand
CCGTACAAGCTGCGCCTCGCCCACCTCCCTCAGGTCCTTTCTGCTTTTCAGGGACGCGCTCCCTCCATAGCTACACCCATGTAGGAGCCACCCCTGCAGGCTGCTGGGGCCTGGAGGGACGCGAGGCCACGTCCTGTAGCTCCCCGGCCTCTGACCAGGACAGAGCTGAGGCTGACCCCCAGGCGTCCTCTGGGTTTGAGCCTGGGTTAGAGTCACCCCCAGGCCTCCTGGTCTTGCCTTCCCCTGGCCCCCGGCCAGCCACCTCCACACCTGTCTGCTGAGTCCCTACCACGGGTCCATCATGGGGTCTGCTTCTGGGGATCTTGGCCTCCGAGGCACTGATCTCACACTGTTCTGGTCCACCCCTTTCATCTCTCCTACAGGAGCCCCATATGATCCTACAGAGCCAGGGTCGGGTGCCCCAACCTGCTGAAGTCAGCTGCCCCCGCACCCTGCCATGGGCAGCACCTTGCCCACAGCACAACCAGGGTGAAGATGCCGCTGTCGGTCATCAGAGCCTCATGACTGCATGGGGCAACTGTGAAGATCCCAGACTTTGATGGCTACAGGATGGGGTTTCATTACAAGGACCAGAGAAAGCAAACGGACAAGAGATATCAGAGTCGGTGCTCTCGGAGATTTGGATTTGGGTGCCCCAGCGCTCCTGCCAGTGCTGGGCTCTGGCTGCCCAGGCTTGCACCGGCCTCCCTGAGCCATATAAACAGGCTAGAAGCCCCTTTTCCTCTTCTGGGGCAAGTCTCAGGGCAGCTGATGAAGGCCCCATCCTTTGAGATCAAAACCAGGGGTGCAGCTGCCAGTCTGCCAAACAGCTGTGCCTGTGCATGGGACGGTGCAGACATGGCACAAAACCTGCTCACCATTGCCAGAGGGGCCCAGCTGGCCCAGGCAGGCTAAGGCCATGTGTTTCCTTGGGAGGATGGGGAGGATGGGTCTCCCTGTCACACAGTCACTCCAAGGCCGACGGGTGGGGACCTTGCACTCCTGCTGGCTGTTGGAACCAATGCCTTCCTCACCATCCCTCTCCCTGGCACTCAAAAACACTTCTTCCCATCCCAGAGCCTGGGCCCCTAGCCAAATCTGGGGCCCCAAGGGTGTATACTGGGGTGACAAGGTCCAGGAACAAGAAAGGCCTCTCTGAGGAGGGGACATTCTGGCTGGGATCTAAGGGACCCAATGGAGCAAAGAGCTGAGGAGCCAGTCAGGAGGAAAGGAGTGAATGACTGGGTGGACGAGCCGGCCAAGGAGTGCACATGGGAAGTCAGAGAGCCATGCATGACATACCCCCCTGTGACAGCTGTACATGCACCTGTAACAGGGCCGTGGGCTGGGCGAGACCCTGAGCTGCTCTAAGCTGTGTGCACGCTCACATCAGGGCAACAGCAAGGTCAAAGTGGAGGTTTTGGCTGAAGCACCACAAGGCAGTGTTCCCTGCACTTCAGAGTCAGGGTGTGTCAGGATGATGGGGCTCCTCTCAGCATCCCAAGTATGGGGAATCAAGTCCAGGGTTGGGGTTTACAGCTGTCGAGGGCCAGGGAGTGGCATGGTGACCTCAGCACCCATGTGTCCCTAAGGCACAGGCTCAAGAGTCCTGGGACACCCCCACCCACCCCATCCCCAGCTGCCAAAACCACAAAGCCAGTGGTCTCAGGGATTGTGATGGGTAATTTTATGCACCAACTTGACTGGGCCACGGGGTGCCCAGACATTTGATCAAATGTGATTCTGGGTGTGTCTGTGAGATTAACATTTGAATGGGTTGCTCTCTGCAGTGTGGGTGGGCTGCATCCAACTCATCGAAATGATGAATGGAGCTAAGGTGGAATAAGGGAGAATTTGCTCCCTGCAGTCCTGTCCACTGCTGAGCTGGGATGTCAGTCTCCTACCTTCAGACTTTGACTCAGACAGGAACCTACACCATCAGCTCTCCTGGGTCTCCAGCTTGCCAGCTGCAAACTATGCGAGTTCTCAACCTCCATAACCATGTGAGCCAACTCCTTATGATAAACACACACACCCCCATGGGTTTTTCTCTGGAGATCCCTCATACAGGGGTCATCGATGACATTGAGAACCTCATGGCTGCCCTTGGGATTGGCTGCACCTGGCCTCCTCTTTCTCATTCAAATTGTCAAAGAAGAGACAAATCCAGGCTTAGTAACGATAGACCTTTATTCAAAAGGATTATTGCAAGGCAGGGAGGGGCTGCTGCAGCGGGGAGAAGTCTGGCCGGGGGGCTGCAAGCATCTCAGGGCTGGGCAGGAGGGTTTTCTTTGCAGAGAGGCATCAGCACAGCTAGAAAGCGGCAGGTGTGGGAAGTGGAGGGTGGGGGCATCCGAGAGGAGATCAGAGGGTGACCCGCCCAGGCGCCTGTTCTAGGAGGGGTCGTCAGGGGCTCAGGCTGAGGGTGGGCCTAAGCCCAGGCCTGAGGGAGGGAGAGAAGCTTCACTGAAGTTCAGCCAACAAGCACTTCGTTCCGGTTGATCAGCCAGTCATTTATGAAGCCAGGATGGTGTGAGTGTCTGACCCTGTCCCACGGAAACCGGGAGGTGTGGTGAGTCTCATACAAGCCACGTGGGGACGGGTCCCCTTGGCAGTAGCCGTTTCCTGGAACACCGAAGAACGAGGGGATTTCTTAACCTTCAGGCAAAATCAATGCAACATAGTCACAATGCTATTGCCCCTGCTGGGGTCTCTACAGGCCACGCAGGCAGGGCTGCAGAGGGGACTCTGGAAGAGGTTGATGAGGATCGTCCACACAAAAGAGGGCGGGGCCTGGTGCGGCTTCAAGCTAAGGTCTGAAGCCCACCCCTCGCCTGCAACGGACAGGTGGGGTTAGAGGAGCGGCTGAGGAAGGGGTTTCTGTGGTGTGAGCTGGGCACTGAGACCCTCTCCCAGCTCGGGGGCAGGGGGGGAAGGAGGGGCTTCCCGTTCACTTGAGGGCCCAGCAAGGCTTGGAGAGGACCCCGAGGCTGGGGTGGGGGTTGGGCTTGGCAGCAGCAGGGTCTGGCAAGGGGTTGTCCTGCTCAGAGGGGCTGCACTTCCCTGGGGCAGGTGGGAAGCTGGGCGTGGGGGGTGGGGAACCCCACAGCTGTGCACTGGCCAGACCCGGGCAGGCACCGTGGCAGCTTCCAGGTGTCTCTGGCCTGTTCCCCACTGTTGCTCATGGCCAGGTGCCCATCCATCCCTGCCCATCCAGCCACACATCCTGAGCACGATCCCAGCCCGCCCCAACCAGCCCAGGACCTGAGTTGACTCAACCACCCAGGCCTCCTGCCGAGGGATGCAGGAGGGAGTGCGGCCAGCTGCAGCTGAGCCTGGAAATGTGCTGTCCCCTCTTACAACACAGTATGGGGAGCAGCAGGACCCAGAGGGGAGCCCCCTGGAGAAGGCCACCCTACCCCCACCCATCCCACCTCCCTCCAGGGAAAACCCCCAGTGGGTTCTAGGCTTGTTCCTCAAGTGTTAGGAGCTAAATTGTGTCCCCCCATCCATATGTTGAGGTCCTAACCTCAGAATGTGACTGTGTTTGGAGACAGGGTCCTTAAAGAGGTGATTAAGTTAATACGAGGCTGTTAGGGTGAGCTCTAATCCAGTATGGCTGGTGTCCTTACAAAAAGTGGAAATTTGGACACAGACACATAGGGAAGAAAACTACGAGAAGACAGGCAGAGATGGGAGTGCTGCGTCTACATGCCAAGAATTGCCAGCAACGCCAGAAGCTGGGAGAGGCCTGGCCCAGACTCTGTCACAGCCGTCGGGCAGAACCAAACCTGCCGCCACCTTGCTTGTGGGCTCTCGGCCTCCAAAACTGCGAGAGAATACGTTGCTGTTGTTTTATGGCTCCCAGTTTATGGTAGTTTGTATGTCAACCTAGCAAACTGATATACCAGGGAGGAGCTTCCAAAAATGCCCCACCTCCCCCACTTTGCTCCTGCAAACGTGCATGTCACGTGGTGCTTGTTCCTGTGGCTCTAGCTGTGGGACACAGCTGCTCTCTCCAGGCAACCAGACGTGGAGCAGACGCCCCCACCCACCTGCCTTGGGCTGGACCGGGCCTGCGTCTGGAGCGAGAGCCGGAAGTCTGATGTGAGATTGTGAAATTGCATTCTTGCAAATCAGAGTCAGCGCCAGGGCATGGGCACATGAAAAGGGCGTCCATTCCAGAGCCTCGGGGAGAAGACAAGTCCAAGGATGGGGGGGGGGGGGGGTCTCAGAAATCCAGCTCCCAGCTGTGGGTCTGTAGTCTTCACCCCACAGTTCCCCCAGCCCACGCAGCTCTCAGCCTAGTGCTGCCCCCCGCATCTCACCCAGATGCCCATGAACGCTCTGCAGCCTTCATCCTAGGAGCCTGGCATCCTTCCTGCCTTTCAGGCAGAGCTCGGGGCTGCTGTCAGGGCAGGGATGGGTGGAAGTGAAAGACAAGCAGACAACCCTCCTGGGGGTGCAGGAGGTTCCGGAGACCCCAGCATCGGCTTCCTTGTTAGCAACACCTAATGGCAGCACGTAATTGCTTCTCTCTGGTGCTGCCGGACTGTTTCTGGAGCTCTGGGAAGCCTTAACTGACTGCATAGTTAATGTCAGAGTTATTTAAATTCTGGCCCCTTTGTCTGCAATAATGTAGTAGTGATATGCACACAGGCTGTGTGCCCGCGAGGCCCTGTCCTCATGTTTTAGGGCCACGCACCAACCTCGTGAGGGCGGTGCCACTATTTTCCACGTTTTACACATGAGCAAACATTGGCTCAGAGAGGTTAAGCCATGCACCTAGGGTCACACAGCTTGTAAGAGGCAGAGCCAGGGTTTGAGCCGGGCGTCTGTGTTCAGAGTTTGTGCTGTTAACTACTTTCCCTCCTATTGACACACGCCAGGGAGGGCTGCCAGGGCCAATTCGGGTGAGTTTCAGGAGAAGAGGAAAGAATTCGGTCCCAGCGGATACGCACCGCCTACTTCCTTTGCCCAGCTCAGCATCCCTCAGAGACCCCAGGTTGTGTCTTTCCCAAGAAACAGACCTCGCCCCTGAGGGTCCTGCCCACCCTCCTGCATGCACAGCTGCAGTGCACGCGTGCGCACGTATGTTGGCAGCAGCAGCCACAGCCCAGCGCGAACAGCTGCTCCTGCCTCCAGGCAGGTGACAGCCACTGCAGCAGCCAAGCCGTCTCCACCGTGCCGTGTTATATGGGGTAGAACATTAGGGCTTTGAGCGTTGTGGCAACATCTGCCGTAAAGCATGTGTGGAGTCTCAGAAGTTTGCCCAGGGCCAGCCGTGCGTTTCCCCCATGGCAGAGAGAATTTGCTCCCTGTTAACCCGCCAGGTCCCCGGGGCTGGCTGGAGCCGCAGCAAACCCCGCGGGCTCCGTGCTCTGGAATGGGCTGGCCCTGAAGGTGGCACCTCCCCTGGTTCTGCGGCCAGGGCTCTGGGGCATCAGCTGCCCTGGAAGGAGCCAGGCCCTGGCTCTCCCATCCCCACCTCCGTGGCCCTGTCATATGCCCTGGCACAGTTGCCCATGCATGAGATGGAGATGCGGCCGCCACCATACAGCGGCCCCATGAAGAGCAAGAGGAGGGTGCAGCTTGAGGGTCTGGAGCTTAGAAAGCCCCGCGTGGCTCCTGTTGCCAGCAGCGGCTGTCACGGTAGTGGGGGCGGGAGGGTGATGGTGGCATTAGTGGCAGCGGTGTCAACCAAAGTGAGTTGAGCCCTGGCAGAGATGCAAACAACAGGGGTATAGCGAGAGCCCTTAAGGACAGCAGCCCGGGACACGCAGGTGCAGAAGCCTCCCCCGTGCGCTCCGGAAGACGCAAGGAGGTCGTGATGTTTAAAGGAGACAGCCCAGAAAAGGAGGGGAGGTCACAGAAGCCACGGCTGGTTCCAGCACGCGCCAAGCAGCCTCGGCCAGTGGGGGTTGGTCGTAACCGCTCTCCGAGGTGGGCTTTAGTCAGGCCCTCCGGTCTGCTAGAAGGAGCAGAAAACAGCGATGGGCAGATTCGTGGCCCTTGCTCACCCGGGAGGTGGCGACCTTCATGCTACTGCCGAGTGCAAACCCCAAGCGTCCAGCGAGGATGTGCCCCATGCTCAAGCTGAGGGGCCCTGGCTCCACTCCAAGTGCCTAGCCAGACCTTTGTCACTGTCCGTGGTCAGCAGTGATAGTGGCGGTGGTGGTGGCAGCAGGAGCAGTGGTGGCAGTAGTGGCACTAGTAGAAATAGTGGAAATAGTAACAGCAGTGGTGGCAGGACTAGTGGTGGTGGCGGCAGCAGGAGCAAGAAGCAGTGGTGACAGCAGGAGTGGCGATGCTCGCAGGAGTGGTGGCAGACGCAGCAGCACTAGTGGGGCAGTGGTAGTGCTAGTAGTGGTAGCAGCAGCAGCAGCAGTAACAGTAGCAGCAATGGTGCTAGTGCTGACGGTAGTTATAGTGGCAGTCCTGGTAGTGGCGGCAGTGGTGGTAGGTGACAGCAGTACTGGTAGTGGCAGTGGTAGCAGTGGCAGCAGTACCAGTAGTGGTGACAGCAGTGGTGGCAGTGGTGGTGGCAGTGCTAACAGGGGCAGTGGTATTAGTGGTCACTGTAGAGGTAGCAGTAGCAGTGGCAGTGGTGGTGGCAGTGCTAACAGGGGCAGTAGCAGTAGTGGTCACAGTAGAGGTTTGTAGAGCTAGGGCTGGGTCTGGAGCTCACAGACCCCTCAAGCCCATTGTCCAGACTGGGTCACAAACCCCTTACCTGCAGGTCTATGGGCTGAGTAACTGGAAAAAATGTCCTTGGAGCCATAGGTTAGAGAGCATGGCCACGTGGGGCAGACACCCAAGGCAGTCAACGCCAGCCAGGTGGCGGCGCTGCCCATGCGCACTAACTCCACCCACACACAGCTTGCTTACAAAGAATGCACCGCACCACCCCCAACCGGACCTAAGGCAAGGGGGCCTGATTAAACTATTCTATTTCCCCAACAAGGTGGCAGTAGTGGTGGCAGTAGCAGCGGCAGTGGTGGTGGCAGTGCTAGCAGGGGCAGTGGCAGTAGCAGTAGGCAGGAGCTCTCACCCACGAGGGAGGCTGGGATGCCCGCACGAGGTGGCCAAAGCTTGGGAATGCCCGCTGCTGCCCCTCCATGCTTGGCGTCCCCCAGGACAGCTCGCAGCCCGCCCGCCCCTCCTCCTGGGCACCCTATTCCTACGCTCCCGCCCACGGCCCGGCCTTCGTCCTCCCCTGCATGTGTGGCACCTGCTCAGGGCACCCATCCCAGGCCTGGAGGTGAGTGGGTGCCAAGAGGGGCAGGGGACCCCATCCCCGAGGGGCACACCGTTCATGTTCCAACCAGCACAGAGTGGCTAACGGCAGGAAGACTGTAAATATTCACTATTTAAATGTAATCGCTGTCAAATCAGAGTGCGATGGTCCCAGCTGACCCGCCAGCTCACGGGCACTGGGTCAGTCCTTAAAAGCGAAAGGTCAGTGTTGTCCCTCGGTTGCTTTTTAATCGGATTCAGCATCTTCCAGCTTCCGCCGTAGCCTCCGCCAGGGGCCCGGGCGCCTCATTAATGCGAATGAACGAGGGAGATGACATCATTCACATTTAATTGTCTTGTTTATCTGCCTGGCTCTGTGGTTGTTTTAACAAAGGGCAGAGGCAGATAAAGGCTACATTTGCATCCTGGAAGGAGAGTCTGAGGAGGGTCTCTTGCTTGTCGACATTTATTGTTTGCAAATGAGATAATCCAATAACAGGAGAGCCCGCCCTGCCCTGCTCCCCGAGCCCAGTCCATCCAGAAGCCAGGACACTGTGAGGCAGCGCCCTCGCCCACGGCCCTCTTCTCAGTCCCTCTCCTGGGACACCACCTGCCTGAGAAGTGGCCCAGAGGAGTGGCCAGCAGGGAGCTCTTAACATCCACCAGGTAAAAGCGCCTGCTGGGTCCAGCCTCCTGCCAGCTAGAACGAGCATCCCCATTTGCCAAGGAGAAAGCCGAGGTTCAGAGAGGTCAAGCTGCTTGCCCAGTGTCACACAGCTGAAGGGCAAACCGAGCTGGAATGGCGACACAGCACTCTGAGCTTGGTGCTTAGCTATTTGGCATCATGGACCTCTATGGCTATGGCACCATATTGACTCATGAGTTTTTATTAAAATTATTATTCATGTGGAGTTCCCACCCATCTTGTTTCTACCTGCCCCTGGGGACCCAGCTCTTGTTGTCAGAACTTCCAAAGAAACTTCTAAGAAATTCCTCGAGCTGCACAGACGCTATTTTCCAGACTAAATTAAGGGTCTGAAAAAGGATGATTGTTTAGTTTTAAAATCTTACTCACCTGAAAGGTCTTGCAAAGCACTGATGTTAAATGAGGTTTAATGACATATTTCATGGGTGGCTTTTTTTGAAAAGAATATCATTATTAGTTGCCTAGGGCCAGGGTCCTCCTCTGAGCTGCCACAGTCCAACCCATGCCCACCCCCCAACTTCTGTCACAGCCCAAGATGCTACCTACAGGAGACCGTCACTGGGTCTGATTTCAGAAAAACATCAGAATCTGTCTAAATGTAGGATGTATGAATCAATCCATCCATCAATCAACGAATCAGTAGATTGATGGACAGGTAGAAGGGTGAATAATAGATGGAAGGGTGGGCGGGCAGATGGATGCATAGAAGGGTGAATTAGTGGATGGATGGAAAGGTGGGCAGGTGCATGCATGGGAGGGTGAATTAGTGGATGGATGGAAAGGTGGGCGGGTGGATGCATGGGAGGGTGAATTAGTGGATGGATGGAAAGGTGGGTGGGTGCATGCATGGGAGGGTGAATTAGTGGATGGATGGAAAGGTGGGCAGGTGGATGCATGGGAGGTGGGTGGGTGGATGCATGGAAGGGTGAATTAGTGGATGGATGGAAAGGTGGGCAGGTGGATGCATGGGAGGGTGAATTAGTGGATGGATGGAAAGGTGCATGGGTGGATGCATGGGAGGGTGGGCAGGTGGATACATGGGAGGGTGAATTAGTGGATGGATGGAAAGGTGGGTGGGTGGATGCATGGAAGGGTGAATTAGTGGATGGATGGAAAGGTGCATGGGTGGATGCATGGGAGGGTGAATTGGTGGATGCACGGATGGGTGGGTGGGTGGATGCATGGGAAGGCGGGTGGGCAGATGGAGAGATGAACTACCATAGTCTGTGCTTGTTTCAGTCTCAGCGAGGGCCAACTCTGAACGGACGTTGGCTGCCAGCCATGATGAGCTTCCTTGTTCCCATATAGCCCATAGGTGTGGGCAAACCTGCCCAGCTGGTTTAGGGTGGCCATCTCTGAACCCATGGCAAGGGAGTGGGTGCCATCATGACAGGCTTGGGGCATCACTGGTGTGCTTTGGATGCTGGGGATCAACCCCAGTGCCAGCCACAATGGCCATCATGCAGAATCTTAAGTTTTCAGATCCATCATTCTGAATATAACCCAGATGTTCCAACCTCTCCAGCCTGAGGGCCACATTGTCCCTCAGTCACCAGGTTGAACATCTGTGCTGCCCCCATGATCCAGGCATTAGCAGGCTCATTCGGGTGAGAACCAGCATCTTGAGCCCCTACTATGCCTCAGGCCCCTGCCAAACCACCCGGGAAGTTCCAGGGACTGCTGCAGATTCCACCTTCCCCACACTCACAGCCTGTACCAGGCTGCCCACCCCCTGCCTCCTCCATAGCTCACATGGAGCTGTTCTATGCAAATAGTGCCCTGGGGTCGTGCACACTGGGGTCTGGGGTCCTTGGGTGGGTCTGCCTTGAAGCTTCAACATGGCCCCTCCCATAAGTCCCCAAAGCTCAGTCAAGTCCAGGCCAGTGTTTAAAGTGACAGCAGAAGCTCTGTGAGAGCTTGGAGGCACCAGCCAGACAGAGACCAGATGCAGGGGCAGGGAGGGGTGACCAGAGTCACATCTCCTACTTGCCATTCTCTCCTCCTGCGGCTCCTGCACCCCATCCCAACCTCCAGGCCCCTAAAGTTTTGGGAGCCTGGACGGAAGGAAAGACCCATCACCCAGTGAGGGCCAGGCCTGGGGGCAGGGTGGGGATGGGCAGGAAGCCTCACCCAGCCCTGCAGGTGACAGGTGGCAGAGGCCACGTGGGGCTGGAGCCAGAACCCCACTCTGGCCCCCTACAGGGCCTCTGGCCTGACCCTGATCCAGAGGCCCCCAGGGACTGCTGCTCAGCCTCACCCTCTGTGAGGACAGGAGCAAGCCCCAACCACAGGGCTGCCACAGCAGGACTCCACACAACCCACCAAGGCCCCCCGCCCGTCCCCTCTCCTCTTCCTGGGAGCTCCCAGGCCTGAAATTATATGGTGAGAAAGGTTTTCCTCGGAGGCTCGGTCACAGCCCAGCTTCTCTTGTGCTCGGCCGTGGGCTGCACAAGGGGTGCAGCCTGGGGGCCTGTAAGCTCAGCACTGCCCCCTCAGAGTCCTCCTGTCCTGCGGTCACCAAAGGACAGTAGGTATGCGGCTAAGGGTCAAGGTGGGCTATGGAGAAAGTCCCAGGGGCAAGACCAAGCCCCTCTGAAAAATGGGTGCTGCAAGCCCCCGCCCGGCTGTGGCTCAGTTTCCCAAACTCCCTCTGGCATCTCCCTCCCTTATCCCAGCGCCCCGCCTTTGCTTCCACACGTAGTGCACAGGTGCCCTGATGCTGTCGGTCCTGACTGCTGCCCCCCTAGCTGAGGCACCCCCTGGGTGGTCTGGGTGGACCAGTCTTGCAGAGCGCCAAGCCGCCTGCCCTGGACGTGGAGCAGGTGTCACCACCGAGCTTGCTCCACTCCCCACTCAGCCACCCGGCACCTGCTCCTGCCTCTGAGCACCCAGTTCTGGAGTTTTTGTCCCGGGCCTGAGAAACGGGCATGTTCCACCCACAGAGTGAAGGAACACGGCAGGCGGGCACACTTCTGGAAAGTTCTGAGGGCTGAGGAAATGCCAAGCGGTCCTCCCTCACCCAGGGACCAAGACCTCACCCCCATGGCTGCCCCTCCCTGTCTGGCTGGGAGTCCTGCCCACCGAGCCACGCAGGGCGCAGCAGGACACGGTGACGCCATGTCTCCATTGAAGGGTCCCGTTTCCCCTCAGAGAAGGGGACACGCATTAACTCATCCAAGGCCAGGGATTAGTCATCGGGCAAATGAGATTGAATTCCCTTGAAATGGAATTAAAATGACGTCAAACAGCAGAATATCATTTTCTTAACACAGCCCTGCAGGACGCTTCCTGCTTTAACCCCTTCCTGGCCCATGTCTCAACCCAGAGAGTGAAATCCTCAGTAGGTAAGGGGGCCACACCAGCCCCCTCTGTACTCCTGCACCTGGCCAGGTTCCACCGAGGAATTAATGCTCAATGTGGTCCCTGCAGACACTCTCCCAGGGCTTTCTGAGTCCTTTAAATATTGGATGGACTCTTTGGCCTGAAACCACAGCTGGCAGAACCTGCAGCTTGAGACCCTCAGCAAAATCTCCCCAGGGGACCTCAGCCTGGGGCTACAGGAACAAGGGCCAGGACCAGGAGGAAGGAAGGATGTTGGCGAAGTTCCTGGGGTCCCTCTCTAGCTCCTGCGTACTCCGTTCATTCAGCTGGTTCTTTCTTCCCTGTTAGCACACGCCTGCATGCCCTTCCTGGGGGACCAGCCGGCCCCCAGTCCCCCATTCACCGCTGCCTGCAGCCTAAGGGCCAGAGGACTGGTCTCCACTTGCACAAATTCTCTTCCATCTGGGAAGAGAAAAGAACACGCTGATGCTGAGCCGGGGTCCCAGGGAGGCCCGACGGACGGACACCAGTGCTGGGAATGACCGCCTCTCCCACGGGGTCATCCACACAGGCCCATCTCTTAGAAGTCAGAGAGAACAAGCCCCCCACCCAGCCCACCTCGGCAATGCAAACTTGGGCAGCGAGGGAGGGTCTGAACGCCTGCGCCACCCCATGGCCTGCCCGCCCAGTTCCAGACGATGTCTTTAGGAACATCGCGTGGCGGCCTGTCTTGTTGGGGAAAGTAATGCCACCGGAAACATGCCTCTCTTTAGGATTATTAGAATAGCCAAGACGATCCACACAGTTGCTGGGAGTCTTTCTTAATCATCGGCCTCTAGCTCCGATCGTTATTTCTCATTTTCGCTGAAACAGTCACTTGTCAGAGAGCGTGGTCCGCGACCCGCCAATTCATCGTGTCAGGCTGTCCTGGCCGAGTACGCGCCCCGGCGGGACACCCACGGGAATCAATAGGCCATGTCTGTACCGTCAATAGCTGTAAATGCTGAGATTTACGAGATAAGCTTCGACAGCTTCCAGCCCAGCCTCAGTCCCGGGAGCTGCCGAGCACAGGGTGCCAGTGGGCTGGTGGGGTGCGTCCTTCCCCGTCCCCGAGGGCGCAGCCTGGCATGGGTCTACCCACGGCTCTCCGCGTCCACTCATTCACTCAGGCCATCATCATTCCTGTGCTGAGCTGGGTTCCATCTGGCCCCAGGACTCTAGAAATGATCAGTGATCACAGAGCCCCTCTGTGCCCCCCTCAGCAGGTGCCCACTGAGCAGCAGGACCCAGCTCCTCCTCTCCTGAAATGGGGCTCCCTCCCAAAGCAGCCTGCTCCACTCTGGGGGTGGCAAGTGCTCCCTGATTCGGGGTGGAAGTGGCACATCCCAGCGTGTCTTGGCCCAGTCCCCTCCTCGCCACAGACCTTCGGCTCCCGACAGTCCCTCCACGTCTGTGCCCCGCCCAGGTTTGCTCTCATGACCTCCAGGCATTTCTCCCCAGCGTGGCGTCCTGTTCCCCCACTGCCCAGCAAAGTGCCCTCCACTGATCTGTGCCCCTCACTCTCCAAGTCCAGCTCGGGAACAACACGTGCGGGGAGGGGGTAGCGGGGCAGCCCCCTCCTCCACCCCCTACTCTACATTTCCATTAGAACAATCAGGGTCCGAGCTGAGGACCCTGGAGTCTGTACCCATGGATGCCCGTGTCAGTTAGGTTCTCCAGAGAATCAGAATCAACAGGATGTGGGGAGAGAGATGTGCTGCAAGGAATTAACTCACAGGATCATGAAGGCTGAGAAGTCCCACGACCTGCAGGGTGACCCAGCATGCTGGAGCCCCAGGAGAGCCAATGGTGTAAGCTCCAGTCCAAACCCCAGCAGCCTCGAGACCACGGAAGAGCTGCTGTTTCTGTCCAAGCCCAAAAGCCAGAAAAAAAACAGTGTTCCAGCTCAAAGGCAGCCAGGCAGAAAGAGCCGTCTCTCTCTCAGGGAGCCTCAGCCTGTGATCTCTTCTAGCCTCCAACTGGTTGGGGCAGGCCCCCCGCACCGGGCAGAGCTGTCCGCTTTACCCAGCCTGCGGGTTCAGATGTGGCTCTCACCCACGCACATCCTCACACACACACTCAGAACAACGTTTCACCAAATGTCTGGGCACCCCGTGGCCCAGTCCAGTCGACACATAAAATTAACTCTCATAATGCCTCTCCCTCCGCCTCCCAAACATATAGCTGCTTAATCCACCCCCACTCTGTCCCCCTATGATTGCCTTGTGTCCCCCAGTCCAGTGTGTCCCCTCCGCTCTGCCCACGGGGGCCCTCTGGATTCTGAATCGGCCACCCCACAATTGCTCCTCACACTCCCACCTGGCATTTTCTGCCAGTGGGAGGAGCAGGCTCTGCACCTTCATCAAGGCACAGGTTAAACAGTGCGCAGGGCACAGCACGGCACGAGAGGTCTCTCTCCTAACTGGCAGTAATGCATTAGACCAAGGTGGGGCACACACGGCCCCGGTTCTCCAGTCCGCACTGGGGTGTGGAAAGAACAAAGCTTGTGTTCTTCACTCAACCTACAAACGTTCCTCATTTTGGGTGTTTTATTAGGAATATAATATGTTAGTACAGATAAACATGTACGTAAGTTATAAACAAGTAAGTACCTTGCGTGAAACAAGTCCTCAAACTGTTTTGCAGGTAAGGGCAGTCTCAAAAGGCTCAGTGCCCCTGGCACTGGTTGGCTCCCTTGGATTTTAAGCCTGAGGGGTCCTAACCCCTACCTGTCTTTCACCAAGCCCCCCATCTCCCTCAGGAGAGCAGGAGAGCCTCCCTCAAAGACCAACGCCGGCTGGTCTCGTGTAGCTTGAATCCACTGGACTCAGCTGGGAGCTGGTGCTGCCTTCCAGGCTGTGTCTGGAGTCTAGGGAAACCTCTGGGGTCCTCTCTGGAGGTGGGGGCTCTAGCGTGAGACACACCCGTTTGGGTCTGCAGAGCCTGGACCCGGGCACTGTGGCTCTACTGCCCTCCCCATCCACGGCAGCTCTACCCCATGTGGCCTGAGACCACTGTCCAAGTCAGCTCCCCAGCAAACACAGAGGCAGCGGATGGAGCGGCAGGCACGCAGCCTTGCTCCCCAGTCTGCAGCCTCTTGGAGTTTGGCTGACCACGCAGGGCTCAGCACAGCCAGTCCAGGCTGCAGGTCAGGGTGAGGCCGCTCAGTGTGTCCTTCCCCCTCCCTGGGCCAGCAGCCCCCAGGCAGGCTCTTCCTGGATAGGATCCCCAGAGCACAAGCAGATGACAGACGCCTGCTGAGGCTCAGCTGGGAGCTGCCCACACCCACTTCCAGCTCCATCAAGCTGGTGGCCTAGCCCAGCACCAATGGAGAGAGTTTGCTGAGTGACAATCCAATCTTCAGAGCTGCCATCCTCAGGACAGGGAGGATGGAAGGGGGGTGGAGGCAGCCCCCTGATCCTCCCTCACCCTCTGGGCTACCGGTGACAGTGACAGCAGTCCAGTGACCTGGGCTGACATTACCGAGTGGCCATGGCCCTCTTTCCCACCTGGCAGGACAGGGTCTCCAAATCCTCATCAGTCCTAAACGCCACAGCCTCAGGAAGGAGTTGGATTTGGTCCAAAGAGAAAGCCACCCCGTCCCTGCTCCTAGAGACACAGCTGTCCAGGGGCGAGTCCAGAGCCTGCAGACTGCCTTGCGGCAACGGGCCAACGAGTGACTGAGGGACGGGAGGCTGCCCGGCCCCCACCCTTCCAGGGCCCCTTCCCGGGCTGACTCCCACCCTCCCCTGCCCTCTGCACTCACCTCCCCCACCCCTGCCCCACGCCCAGGGCTCACAAAGCCCCTCACACTGCGCCTCCAGGGCAACGTCATCTGGGCTCCGGAATTGTCCTGGCCTTGTGGGGAACAAAGGAGATCTCCAGGGACAGGTGCGGTGGGGCTGAGGCCCTTCGCCAGTTCACGCTCTGCTAAAAGGATCAAAAGTAAAGTCCTGGTTCACTTTTCAAGGGAAACGCCATTAGCAGGTGGACCCTCCCGGGCCAGGCCTGGGTCCTCCGAGCCTGGAGGACTTGATCCAGCAGCTCTGGGCCGGGGTCTTCACCTCTGAAGCAGCATAACTGGGCAGGGTGGGCGTGAGAGTGGGCAGAAGTGAAGGGCGTCCAGCAAGGGCACCAGCTGAGGGTCCGAGGCCCCACACTGTCCACTCTGGCTAGGGGGCTCCCAGGGGTCAGTCAGTCCTCCCGGTCTCTTTCCATAAGGAAACCTAAGAAGAACACAGAACATTTTGAAACTGGAAGCCAAACGTTTACTAAATGTTTTAGAATCCACCGAAACCCACAGATGCCAGGAAGAGCAAAGCCCTGCCTTGAGAGGCACGGCAGGAGAGCTCTGGCGGGTGCGGCCGTGAGCCTGAGCGGCAGAGACCCCTTCTCTTCCCATTCCACCCTCAGGCCCCAACCCAGCAAGGACCACTCCCGGAGCCGGTCTGAGGAATCCAGAAAAGTGACATCTCAAGTGGAATCAATGTGTGTGGATGATTCAAACGGGTAACAGAGCGATGGAGCACGGGGGCTGCTCTGAGGGCGCAGAGGGCAGGCTCCCCAGCCAGCCGCGCCACCACCCCCTGAGGGCGCAGAAGCCGAAACCCTGGCGCCCAAGCTGCCCGGGCACCCGCATCACAAGGGGACAGTGCTCTGCGCTCTGCCCCAGGGACCATCCAGCGAGGACTCTTCTGAGACCACCCAGGGGACTTACTGGCTGGTGCAACTCAGCAATGCCAGAAAGGAAGATCCTGGGCCAAGACTTTCCCAGGCCCCTCAATGTAATGGCCGGGGCAGGATAGCCACTTGGTGAGGGCAAGGCCTGCCTGCGCAGACATGTGCCTTCAGGGCAGTCTGCAGCAGAGAGAAGCTTCCAGAAACAAGCACAGCTCCGACTCCAAGTCTGCAGGAGAAAGGGGAGCTTGTCTCCCTCAGAGTCCCCTCCCCCGCAGCCGCCCTGACCCTGTTCCTCGTCTCATCCGCCCCTCCTGCTGCTGCAGCCCCTCCTCCTCGACCCCCTCCCCCATCTGCCCCTCCTCCCCCCATACCCCTCCTCCTGTCCCTTCCTGGCATCTTCTATCCCAAGACCTGTCACCCAAAGGATCCTGTCCAATGCCCAGAGCCAAGCAGCAGGAGGCACCTCCCCAGACGGCAGGAGAGGGACCGGGTGCATGACTCGTCACTGGTGCTTTGACACTTACCTGCCCCTGCCACCCATGTGAGGGGTCCAGTACGGTGCCTGGAACGCTGCTCTAGCGCCCATTATTGGAATTTTTATTGCCCATAATTTACTGAGCACTGCTGTGTCCTGAATCCTGTCCAGTCAGGCAGGGGATGTCCTCCCCAGCAAGCAGGGCTCTTGAGACTGAGGGGTGCTGACAGGAGGATTTCTGCAGTCCTTGCACCTGTCACCTCCGTGACCCACTCCAGCCACCCACGGGGCCCAGCCTGCCACTCAGCCTTACAGCAAGGCCTGGAGGGTACCAGACGGAGGCAGAGTACAGTGGGACCTCAGAACCGGACAGTCTCCTGAAGCCGGCCACAGAGACAGCTGGAAGCCTGTCCCAGCACGATGTGTGTGTACAGTGCAGCCACACGCCAGGAACTGTTTGTAAAGGCTCTGGGTAAACACCAATTATCAGTCATTAAGAGAATACGTATTAGGAAAACAGAGAAGGCTGGTGCCATTCAGGAGGGAAGGGTGCCTGTGCAGGCGGGAGAGGCACATGTGACCATGCTGGCCCACCAACCACACCCCGGGACCCCTGTAAAGGGGCAGGGTGGCTGGGCTCCCAGGTTCCCCTCAGGGCAGCTCCCCTGCCCCACTGGAAGTGGTGTGATGCACTTGCCTGCAGATGCAGTGTTCTAGAGTCAGGTGCCTTGGAGAGGAAAGGGGGACAGGCTGGCAGGAGCCCTACAAGGTGACACACAGGCCTGGCTTCTGCAGGCCTGGGGCCCCCAGGTCTACAGGTCTCTAGGGCACCGTCTGCAGGGCTCTCGCTGCCACCGTGGTCCTTGCTGTTCCTGACCCTCTGGGAAGTTGGGGCTGGCCCACCCTCTGGCTGGCCCTCAGGTCATCTGCCCCTCACACAACCCAGGCAAGTGCTTGTCCACAGCCAAGGGCTCTGTGGTCTGTGGCCATGGGGACACGGGGAGGCCTCCAGGGCTGTCATTCACATCTCATCAGAAGTTCGCTGGCGCCTCCTGCCCGAGAAGGGCAGCTCACAGAGAATAAGGGCTGCTGCCTGGCGGGCACCGGGTGGCGCCCGGGCCCTGCCTGCCACCCCGCTGACCTTGCAGAGCCCCAGCCCCTGCCTCATGTTGATGGTCACCCAATGTCCCCCCACACCCCGAACACTAGACTCAAGCTGGGGCATCGTGAGCTCCTGCTCTCACACCCACACCTCCTCCTTCTGAGTCCCTGAGGCTGCTAAGGCACCCCCACTATACACTGCTGGATCGAGCATGTACTCGGAACGCAGGGATCACAGAGAAAAAGTGGGCAGCCGGACAGGAAAGTAAGCAAAAGCTCAAAGTGGCAATTCACAAAAGAAGGAGAGATAACAAATCACATGGAGAATGCGCAATCGCACGCAGCCAGGTAGATTCCAACAACCCAGCTGGCCCAAGGACTAGATGCCAGCCAGGGGCAGGCATGGAGGACAGCAGTGAGGTCCAGGCAGCCACCATCCCTGGGAGTCAGTTTGTGAGCCACATGTGCCCCGTGGTCGACAGTGCTGCTTCAGACAATTAATTTAGGGAGATCATTAGATCGGGCAAAAACTAAGCCGAGACCCCATAAAAGTGACATATGGATCATGAGAACATTCACATGAGGGACACCTCAGTCAGAATTCCTGGATGTGCAAAGGTCCTGAGGCAGGAATGTGCTCGGGGCACTTAGGAAGAGCAGCAGGAAGGGGGGGGGGGGACAGAGTACCAGGATGGGCGGACACTCTGGGACTTGTGCTTGGAGAGGTGACAAAGGTGATATCATGCTGAGGAGACTTGGAAGCCCCTCAAATGGCCACCCAGGGATGGGCAGTCCCAGTAAGTGGTGCATCCAAATAACAGAACGCTAAACAAGCATCAGACATTGTTTTGGCATATATTTATTTACAATAAAAGATCTTCAAGATTTTCAAGATCATGCATCTAATGCACTCTCACCTCATAAGAATAAATATGACCTAAATAATACGAACACATGCACAGAAAATGCCCAAAAGCCTTTGACACCAAAGTCTCCTTGGTGGGTGTCGTGCGGGAGGTGTAATCATAAGGGGCAACTGTTTTTCTTTGTGCTTGTTTGTATTTTTCAAATTCTGTAAAATCAAGGCTGCACTGCCACACAGTTCCTTGACATTTGCCTGCGGAGCTAATTCAGGTTCCTCTTAGGAGCGCTGCCATCGGGCACGTCTACCCACATGTCACAGCCCTGACCACGCGAGGGTCTCCAAGGTGCCAGTGCTGCACTCGACGGGTGCCAGGGTGGCTCATGCACTGCCGGGAGCCAGACCATGTCCTCATCTGCAAACGAGATCACGCAAGTGCCACAGGCTTCTGTGAAGGGCAGGGGACTCGGGCGTGTGCATCCTGCCTAGTGAGGCCTGGTGATGGGGTCCATTCTGACCCTGTTACTCCCGCCTCATGGAGGGGACCACAGATGGGGACGTGCCCACGCTTGTTCAGCAGATGGTGACAGACGTGGCTAGCCGTCCACTCACCTGAATTCCCATTGCCTTCTCTTATGTTAAAAATAAAAATTAAACTAACTGAGTTCCAGTAAAGGAGAGGCAGCCCCTCCCCTGCCCAGAGCTGGGCAGGTCTCAGCCTTCCAGGTCGTTCCTTTTTTTCTTGCTAGTGATCAGCCTCTGGGTGACCACACGACCCAGAAAGTTCTGGCCAACGAGATGGGAAGGGAGGTGTCCCGGGGGCTCTCGGGAGATGACACTTTTCTGCGGCCCCTGCCATCATGCTAGGGAAGCTGCCAGGTCTAGGAGGCAGCAAGCCTGGCAGAGGCACAGGGCCTCTGAGTGCTTCTGGCCGGCCTCTTGCTCTGTGGTCCTGATGCCCGCTCTGTCAGGGCCACATGGTGGCTCTGGGTCACACTGTCCTTGCATGCCAGCCAGTCCCTGCTCCATCCCCTGGTCCCACCTCGACTCGAAGCCTTCTACTGCCAACCGTAGCTATACTTGGAGCCCATCGTCCATACAGAGTGCCCTCCCTCCTGTCTCCAGCCCCCACCACCTCCTGCTGTCCTCTGCAAAGCAGCCCCGTCTCCTCAGGTCCCAATTCCCTGGGTCCCCCTCCCCGCTGCATGAACGCTGTGGGAGGAGGGATGCGGCCAGGTCACCTGTGTCCTGGCACCTGCGATGCCCAGCACCAGCCCACAGGGAAGGGCTGTGCCAGAACTTTCCAGCAAGGACAGAGCCTGAGGAAAGGTGCCCACTGCCCCCCCACCCACTCCCCACTGCCCATCCCTTCAGTCTGGCAGAACTAGGGGGTCCCACCCTGTGACCCGCCTGTGGGGCAGGCAGAGGCCCCCGGACATGTTAGGGGCCTGGGAGATGGTATGAGGGGCCAAGCTGGGACTGGCAGGGGGGTGGGCCCGTTGTCCCCAGCCCAGCCTAGCTTCTGTATGCCTGCAGTCTCTCTTACACCCGCCCCTTATAACTTATTCCAGTTTAGTTCTATAGTTATGCAAATGATTTGTGAATAAATTTGTATCGTGAAAACTCAAAGTATACCCACACAGAAATGCCCCATCACCCCTTCGTCAGCCCAAATGGCCTCCCCAGGGTGACTTCCATTGTCTGTTTGGGAAGTGTGGTTCCAGAACATTCTCTGAACTCTCACGCGTTCAGGGGCATGTGGCTTTGCTTTGTGTCTGTTTCCATAGACAGCATCTTGCTGCACAGACCGCTCTGGGGCTTCTTTTTTTCCCAGTGACACTAACTGCCCACAATGCCCAGGCAGCCTCCTGCCTCTGACCACAGGCCCTGACGTGTCCCTTCTCCTTGCAGCCTGCTGCCGTCCCCATGCGAGCCCCTTTGCGTTCTCTCCTACCTCCACTGGCGGGGGTGGGGCCCAGGGGACGAGGCCACACTGGAAGGCCCCTAGACCCAAACCTCCACACAAAAGACAGCGGCTCTCAACCGGGAGACCAAACTGCTGCCGGATCAAGTACTGAATCTTTAGGTTTGTCCACCGCAGCAGCCAGCAACGCCTTACCGCGATGACTCACCACGCGCGGCCACCTCCTCGCGTCTCTCTGTGCAGACCCAGCTTGTTCTTCCGTCTGCTGCACAGTATTCGGAGAATAGAAGTTGCTAGAGTCTGAATGTTCGTGTCCCTGCAAAATTCATGTATTGAAATATGGTCACTAAGGTGCTGGTATTAGGAGGTGGGTCCTTTGGCAGGTGATTAGGTCATGAAGGTGCAGCCCTCGTGCATGGAATTAGTGCCCTTATGAAAGAGACCCCAAAGAGCCCCCTGACTCCTTCTGCCTTGTGAGGACACTGCGAGAAGACGGCCACACGTTAACCAGAATGCGGGCCCTTGCCAGACACGGAACCTGGCAGCCTTCCAGCCTCCAGAACTGCGAGAAATAAATTTTTGTTGTTTGTAAGCCGCCCAGTGTATGGTGTTTTGTTACCGCAGCCTGAGCTGACAAAGACAGATGTGTGGGACCCCACCCTGCGTCCTCTCCATGGACTCACAGGCTGTCCCCAAACCTTGGGCCAGCCTCCCTCACACACTTACCGCAGTTCTGAGTCTCAGGGCAGCCTTTCTCTGAAGGCCACCCCCTGTCCTGCCCCTGGCCATCGAGCCCATGTGGGTCTCAGTTACAGACCTTGCCTCCCAGGCAGATTTCCAAGTGGTCATCACTGCTGGGGACCGATCAGGACCAGCCCTGGAACCAATGTCATAATGAGGAATTGTTTTTCCAAACGTGGCTCTTTCCATGGTCCCCCATTGTGTTTTGGACGATTTGATCAAATAAGGAAAAGAGAATCAATCAACGCCTCCCAACCAGGAGCAAAGACTCGGTGCACCCGACAGTGTGTCCCGTGCTCCCTGGGCCATACAGCCTGGAGAAATCAGTCCTTTTTGTGCTGAGATGGTAACAAATTACAGCTTGCATGCTGCTTGTCTCCTGCCATCCCACACAGAGCCTGTGCTCCTGGGCCTGGTTACAGGGTGTTGTGGGATCCATCCACTCGGCATGTGGTGCTCACGGCTGGGCTGTGGGGTCAAGATAAGCACCAGGATGCTGACACCACTCACTGTCCTGCTTTGGCCTCCAGAGCTGCAGAACAGCCTCTGCAACCCCCACCCCTGCCTGGGAGGGGCACGACTGAGCTTTCCAAACTCCCAAGATGACCAGCCCTGCCCTGCACACATGGCACACAGCAGACTCACCCAGCCCAGCTGCTGCTGAGGGTAAGAGCTGGGTCACCAACCAACCCTGAATCACTGGACACCACCTCCCTTGCTAAGGCAGGACCCTCCAAGGGTCACCCTGGGGTTTCTCAGGAACGTGCAGGTGACAACAGCAAGTCATGGCCTGTGGCTTTCCCCCTCCTTGCTCAGGGAGCTCTTTCCACCTGAGTCCTCCTCGAAGTCACCCGCAGTGAGAGGCGAGAGGTCCAGGCCCCGGGGCTTCCTGTGATGCCAGTTGACCCAGGAGCCAGATCTGTCCTTCTGGAAGCAGAGGGGTGATGGGAGTCCCAGGTCCTATGGCTACAGGATGAATGACCCTGGTACCCATTCATCCTTGGACTGGGGTGGATGCCCTCAGTGTTGTGGGGACCAAGGGGTCCCAGGGGTCATGAGCCGTGTAAACTGCAATCTTCTGGGCAAGCCGAGCCCCTGCTACACTCAGGGAGCCACACTCTGTGCCAGGCACACAATAAGCTCATTGTTGACCAGTCAAGGCTGCCACCGTTATAACCCCAATCCAGAGATGAGGAAACTGAGGCATGGAGCGATTAAAGCCCCCAGCCAAAAGAGGAAAGAAGGGTGCTCACCTGAGCCCAGAGCCACATTCCTCTGGGACCCTCAGGCAAGCCAGCCGCTGCTGCTTGAGGCTTTGCTGCAGCTGGTGCCAGGCAGCGCCAACAGGCCACAGGGCAAGGGGGCTGCAGTCAGGAGAGGCTCCAAGACGGTCGACACACCAGCCTGGCACGGGCTCATCCCCACAGAACAGCCGACCACTGGGATCCCTCAGCAGCCGAGAGCAGGAAGTGTGGCCCACAGTCCGCACAGGCAGAGGCTGCGCTCTGTCAGCCCCTCACAGGGGCGCAGGCCAGGCGAGCTCTGAGCCCACCGCTCCCCCTCACCCCTCACGGCCCCCTACCCCTGCCTGCTGAGGGGCACCCCCTGAGAAACACCTGCGGGACCCTCCAGCCTAAACCCTCCCCCCTCTGTGTCTCTGGTGGAAGCTGAGCCTTGACTGGCATGTGTGAAGGCAGGTCGCCCACCCCTCTCCCATGCAGTCTCCCAGGGAGGAACAGGAGCCCCCACATCCCTGCCCAGTCACCTGGCACACAGCTGCATACAGCAGGCACACAGCAAACACCAACAGGGCCACAGCCCCTGCCACCAGCCCTGCTGGTCCTCACTCAGCACCGTAGGAAGAAGCCCCTTCCTCTGCGAGCACAGCCCACCCAACCCCCCACGGCCACGCAGTGGTGGGGGCTGCAGGCTGCAGGCACGAGGCACCCGCCCGCGCGAGGGCCCCCGGGCATTCCTGGGGGGCTGCGGCCTCCCAGCAGCCAGCCCACACTGACAGCTCCATCCCCACCCGGCCCCTAGCCTGGGAGGTGGCCTTGCGAACACCTCGGAAGTCACCGCAGACAGTGGCAGCGCTGGCCACCTTTTATGGGGCGTTCTGCACCCGAGGAGTCTGAGTGGAACGAATGAGATTGGAATTTTATGCTTCTTTTATAGCGCTGCACTGCCAGTAGCTTATTATAATCAGCCTCTAACTCAACACCTTCGGCAACTCTAAATAATTCACTGGCCCCCGCCCCCCTCATCGCAGCCTGGTGAACTGAGCAGCCACCTCCGTGCCCCTCGCTAGCACTACTGGGAGGCTGGCCGCAGCTTCAAAGTCACCAGGCAGAAGCCCATGAGGGACAGACACCTAATGACCTGTCCTCCTGTCGCCACGCAGGCAGGGACAGCCTTTCCTGAAGTCATGGCAGCGCTCGTACCTGGGCACAGCCACAAGTGTGCTGGGCCACCTCGGGAACAATCTGCCTCTCTGGACCAGGTGGGAATACTCCTGCCCGCACCAACCACGTCACCCTCCTACACGGCAGGCAGCAGCTCCTCAGACCCGGCAGCCTCAGCACAGACCTGGCTGCTGCGAGCCCACACCACGGGGCATGAACCGCTGAGTGGCCGTCCACCCACCTGCCCGCGCAGCCGCCTCGGCCCTTCCTGAGCCTCTGGGTGGAAACACACAGACTGTGGCCCCTAGGCCCATCCCCATGACTGACCTCGGGAAGGAGGCCAGGGCGTCCCTCTCTCTGTCCTGGGCAGCCCTGACAGAAGCTCAGCCCCTGCTTTTCTTCAGAGGGGCTGGGGACACAAGCCCATAAGCCAAGCCCACTCCTGCTCCTGTGTTTAACAACCCCTGTCAAGGTCTCCTGCCCAGATGCAATTACTATCGCTGCTTTTATAAGACTGGCCATGCTCACTGTGCTGATGTGGAGACATGACCCGTGCCAGCTGGCTCGCGGCTCCCTGCCCCTCTCCCTGCCTCTTTCTCTCCCATAAAGGCCAAGGGTGCTGGGAGGGCTGGGAGACCAGGGTTACCTCCAGTGCCTCTTCCTAGGAACAAGGAAGCACAGGATGCCGTCACCTGCACTTTAGAACAGACGCAAAGATGGACACGGGGGATTTTCTGAAACTCCACTCAATGTGCACTGGAATCCAAAACGAGTGGCATTGGTGTAACCCTAACTGCCCCCGGCCCCCGGCCCTGGTGCAGATGTGTGGTGGGGAGAACCTGAGCACGGACCACCCACCACACCCACACTGTGTTCCTGCCTCCACTTCTCTCTGAGGTCCTGGGGCTGCAGGCATCCTGCCCCAGTGGCTGTAGTTGACTGACCCAGAGTGGACATGTGGCCTGCACCAGCCAGGGCTCCTGGGGTGTTCTCACTGGGATGGGAGGAAGAGGTGTATCTGCCCCCTCCCCTCGCAGCAGGGAGCCTGAGGCATGTGGGGTTTCGGGTGCTGCTGGGCGAGGCAGGTCTCAGGGCGCAGGTCTGGCCCAACCAGCAGGTGGAGGAGAGAGATGGAGACAGGTGAGCCGGGGTCTGCTCCCACCTGCCCCCGAGGCCCAGGTACACCACACTCTGCCCAGTTTCCTTGGCTTCCAGGAGTGTCCCCAGCACCTGAGCTCCCAGTGCTGGCTTATTAGGAGAGGGACCTGGTAGTCTGGCCTTGGCGTCAGGCTTTGCCCCCTCGCTGTGCATGCTGGCAGGCGGCCAGCCTCTCAGTGTCTCTCGCTCCTCATCCGCAGAATGGGAATATTGAAGAGCAGGTTCCAAGGAGCTGCTCAGAAGCAAAGCGCCACACTGACCTGGCTCCGTGGGCAACGAGGACAGAGAAGACATCTACAGTCCTCAGGAAGCATTTGGCTGTGAGCTCTAACCACCCCTTCCCTGCCATGGGTCAGCCAGACTGGACGGGGGCCACCACCAGAGGAGACAATCCTTCTGGTCATGTGAGTAGGACAGAGCCAGGGTGAAGGGGCGGCTTTCCCAGCCCCTGTGACCAGTGGCACTGAGGCTGAGATCCAGGGCCCTGCCCGGCCCTGGGGTCACCTGCAAAGGCTCTGTAAGGGCTGGTACTGTGAGGCAGGGGCTGGGGACATGCACCTCCACACTCTGCCCTTTTGGTTGTTTGGGCAATAAAAGATCACTCTGGCTCCTTCCCACCTGAAAGCCACCATCACCAGTGGGCTCCAAAAGCTTGTCCTGGGGACAGGGTGTCCAAGCCAGGTACACACCAGCTGGGGGTGTGGGGTGTGGGCCCCTGCTGCCCCCCAGCACTGCTGTTCTTTCAGGGCCTCCTGGGAGGGCTTGGGGGTCTCAGGTGGGTGTCCGGGGTATGGGGTTCATCAGACAAGGGGATCACACATTGCTGGTCAAGTCCATCCTCCAGGCTGTTACGGTCCCTTAGGACACGGGGCACAAAACAGCAGCCAGGTCCTGGGTAGTGAGCACAGTGTGTGGGCTCAGTCTGGAGCCAGAAGGAGGCCCTGCTGGTGGGACGAGAAATCCACAGTCCTTCGGGTCTGTGCCTGAGTGTGGATGTCCCAAGGGCAGGCTCTGGGTGGGGGAGGCAGGAAGGGACTCGGGTCACTCCTGCTCCAGGAGCCACCTGCAGCTTTCCTGAGAGTGCTGCTGGCCTCAGGCTTTCTCGTGGGTGACTACACCATAGGGCACTGGCCCAGGCCCTCATGTGCTGGCTGCCTACCTGCTGGGCCCCCCTCCTGCCCAGGCCTGCAGAGAAGTGACCCGAGACCATGGTCAGTGTCCACCCCCCAGCCTGAGCTCAGTTCATATCACTCTCTCTCTCCTGGGTGCATCTTATGCCCGGAGTCCAAGACGAGGCAGGACCCTCAGCTACACCCAGGCAGGGCGACTCAATAGTTTTAGCCCACCACTCTGGAGCCACCTCAGGTCCCTGGGGAATTTCTGGAGTGAAGATCAGCCCCAGGACCACCCACACCATCCCAGCATGGCAAGGACTTGGGAGGGCTCAGGCCATGCTGGGGCTGCCTCTGCTCTGGGCAGCTCCCGCAGCCTGGGGTTAGGCTTCCTGCCAGGGCTCCCCACAACGCCTGGCCTGAGGTCAGTGCTGGAGGCCTGGCACCCGCCCCTGGGCACTGAGCACCCATGTGCACCTGGTGCTGAGCTGCTGCCAGCAATGTAGGAACTAGGCAGCCCCATGGCCCTTGCCACCACGCCACCCTCAACTTCCAACCCGTCAACAAGCCCAGTGGGCTCCACGTCCAAAAGTCACTGCTTACACGGACCCGCTCTCTCCATCCTCCGGGCAGTGGCATGTGGTGGGCAGCGGCGTGTGGTGGGCAGCGGCGTGTGGCAGGCAGCGGAGTGTGGTGGGCAGCGGCGTGTGGTGGGCAGCAGCGTGTGGTGGGCAGCGGCGTGTGGTGGGCAGCGGTGTGTGGTGGGCAGCGGCGTGTGGTGGGCAGTGGCGTGTGGTGGGCAGTGGCGTGTGGTGGGCAGCCGCAAAGTCAGGAAACGGACTGAGAACATGCACACACCTGTGCACGTGCACGCACATACTCACAGCACATGTGCACACCCCACTGCTGCCGCCCCTCTGGCCTTGCACCCCTGCTCCAGGCCTCTTCTGGTGCAAGCTCTTCTCTCCAATCAGATCTCACCGTCTCTGCCCAAACCCTCCATGGGCTTCTTGCCACTGTCTGGAGGACATCCAGAGTCCTCCATCCAAAGTCCTTTTGTGGCCCACACACAGGCCACGCCCCCACCCTTCAGGCCACCACCTCTGCCCCCGACAGGCCCCACTGGCCCCTGCAGTTCTGCAAACACATTAAATCTGCCCTGAGGCCTCTGCCCCACCTCCTCGTGGCTCCTTCAGGCCTCTCAAGGCCTTCACCGACCTCCCAACCGGCAGCCCCCTCCTCCCACCCCAGGCCCTCTCCCTGCCCTCCCTGCACCTTTGGTTTCAGATCATGGACTACTTTCTGCAGTGAACCCGTGTCCTCGTGGATGATCCAATCCCACACTTGAATGAGAGCAGGCATCTTCTACCCCCTTTCTTATGGAAGCCCTGGCACCTGGATCAATGCCTGCTGCTCCACAGGTGACTAGTAAATATTTGTGGGATGACGGAGCAGAGCACCTGCCGCCTGCCAGACACCGTGTTAACCTCGCGAGGCAAATGGTGCCTCGCTAACGGTGTCGCAGTTAATCCCCAACAGCCTGGAGGCAGCCACACTTATCATCCCCGTCTTCCAGATGGGGAGCTGAGGCTCAGAGAGGTTAAGGAACCCATCCAAGGCCACGCAGCAGAGACGTGGGCCTGGTGTCTGCCTCTAGCTCTGAGTCCTGCACTACCTGCTGTCCACGCTGACGTTTCATCCTCAGCATGAACCAGCAGATGTAGATAATTCTCCCCATTTCACAGATGGGGACATAGGGATGCAGAACCCCTCTGTGCTCCCCGAGGTCATGCGCCTGGTGTGCAGTTATGTCAAGCAGGGACTCAGAGGCTGCCTAGACTCCCATCCCAGTCCCTTGCCCCGTTCTTTGGCCTGGAGGGAAGGACTGCTAGGGTTTGGATTTTTTCCCAAAGGCAAACTGCCATCCCCCACAACACACACATGACTTTCAAGAAATATCACCTAATTAACTGATTGCTGACTCTCAGCACTGCCAAATCCCCCTCCCAGGTGTCTGGCCACAGCCCGGGTGCTCCCATATGCTAGCTGGCCCTGCCAGGAGAGCTGGCGCCTGCTCCCTGCTTGGCACGGCTGCAGCCCGCTGGCTCCACACCCAAGCTGCCAGTTTCTGGTTGGTTCCTGAGTATTCTGTGTCCTGCCTAGCCATAGACCCTACAGGCTGGCTGAAGCCAGACCAGGGCAGCCCCCTCCCCCTGCCTGGGACCTGCCTGCTGAGTCTCTAGTCCTCCAGCCCTGCGGGGTCCCAATCCCATCCCCGAGGTAGCATCTCCTGGTCTCCAAGGAGGGAAATATCTGTTTCTGATTTCTCTCTCTCCAACAAGCCAAACATCCTCACTCTCTTAATTATTGGAGAACAGATTTTTCCCCCAAATAATTAGGCAATTTAAATCATACAATCTTTCTCTGAGAACTATATTTAACCCTGATTTGAATGTAATTTACACATCGCAGTTCCCTTAAGCAGCTCTGCAAGCCAAAACATGGATCAAATATTTTTTAAATGTCAAATGCTGCTTAATTGTGGATTGCACTGAATTTATTTGTACAGATAAGTGTTTGATACTCTATTCCCTTCACCTCCCAAAGCAAGTTTTTCTTAATCTATATGATACCCCAATTTCTCTAATAGCTGGAGGATGGAAAAATTACATGAGAGGCCCTCAAATTTGTATTTTAAGAGATGCATATGCAAGATTGAAACAGAAAATCTCTAACTGGAGATTTTAGAGAAATTTATTAAAGCAAAAAGTATGTTGGTGCCAAGAACAGCTGGCCCAGGGGTCCCAGGAGGGCTGCCCACATGACCCATGCTGGCTGGGCCAAGCCACTCTCCCCACAGGATGGAACCCAGGCAGGTGCCCACCCAGCAAGGGTCTACTCTGGTTTCTGCTCTCCCCTCCTTTCTCCACTTGTTAAAATACTTCAATAGGGGAGGGGCAAGTAAGAGCACATATGGAGGCAGCAGAGTTGGGGTGCCACTGGTGCCTGCAAGGCAAGGCCAGGGGAGCAAGACTGGCCTGGGGCAGGCAGGACGGAGAACAGGGCAGGCCCATGGACTTACTGGCCTGGAGATCATCAATGGCCTCCAAGAGAAAGGTAATGACATGATCTGTATTAGTCTGCTTATGCTAGATTCTGCTGTATAACAAACAGCCCCAGAATCTCAGTGACCTCCAACACGATAGTTTATTTCTTGCTCATGTTCCGTGTAAGTGGAAGACCAGCCATGGTTCTGCTCCCTGTGACTTCTTTCTCCTGGGGTCCAGGCCCTCTCCAAGTCACAGCATTCTTGTGGCCAAGGGAAAGAGAATGTGACAGAAGCACATGGTGCTCTTCAAGTTTATGCTTAGATACACCATGCCCCACTTCTACTTACATCTGTTTGCTCAAGGCAAGCCATGTGACCAAGCCTGATATGAATAAAGTGGGAAAGCAGGAGGAGAGGAGTCTACGCTGGGGGCAATAATACAACAGCCCACCCATTAGCTGTTCATGTTTGCCCTCCTCAGCCCCGCATGCAGAACACGTGAGAAATAATCCTCAAGTCACACTCATCATGACATCCAGTTCAGAGGCCAGGACCCAATGACAGCCTGAGAATCAGATCTGAATGTAGCTCCTCACAATCCAGAGACCTAAGAACTAAAGAAAAAGTTGTCTTCCACTCACAACACAAAATACCACAGTAGGGCAGGGACAGGACAGATGAGGTAAACCCCTCCATTTCAGAGAAAGGAAAGGGAGCACAGTGCAGTCACTTATGCATGGCAGTCTGTGCTCCTGCCAGGCAGGTGTTTCCAGAGCCCCACATCTGGGCATGGGGGATGTTTCTGGGCCAGGCTCTTGTGATGACCATCCATCCTGGTTTGCCCAGGACTGAGGGGTTTCCTGGGATGTGGGACATTCAATGCCAAACCCAGGAAAGTCCCAGGCAAACCCAGATAAGCTGGTCACCGTACCAGACTCTGCTCCCTGGTACCGCTCCCAGTGCAGGTTTTCACAGCTCTTAGCTCCAGCCCCTGAGAAGCTCTTCTTTTTCCAGAGGCCTTCTGGAAATACTTTCTTCACAAATGAAGAAGATACTGGAAATAATGTCTTTCTTTCCTGCATCGTTCCCCTCCTGCCTCCTGCCCATGGAAGGCTGGAGGTACACACATCATTTAAAATCTCACTCCTCATGGTCACTGCTAATCCAAGCTGGATGCGCAATTGTCTCAACACTCCACTAGCTTTTTGCCCGTGTGTTTCTAGGCAGGTTCCTGTGCTGATTGCCAAACCCCCAGCGCTGTAGGAAATATGCACTTTCTAGACTTAGTGATAGCTACTTTGAGCTTCAGGGGCTTCCTTGGGAGAGCAATGCCCTTAATCTCTCTTCCTGCAAAATTTCACCTGGGTGAAAAGATTGGCCAGACTGCCACCTTCATCTATTTGGAGACTATAACAAAAGACCTGGGGGCCACACTCTCCATCTGCTCTTTGCCACCAGGCTGAGTTTAACTGGCCATTGCTGAGCAAAGCATTTCTCTGTTCTATCTTTTATTGGTTAGAGATAAGAATCAGTTGCCTCTTCCAACACCATTTACAAATGGGACAGTTTCCATCTAAGCACATGTCTCCCTTATAGTACCTTATCTACTGTCTCCATTAGCAACCGACGCAACCCAGGAACATTTTGTTTCCAAATCTCTTTGCCCAAATCCGTCACCTCCTGTATTTTCTTGCTTCCAAGATATCATCAATGACAGTTTTGCCAACTGTTTCACTGCTGCATAAGAGCCTTGCTTCCAGCCACTAATTACAGTTTCCTCACTCTCTCCTGCCCAGCCCAGCTAATGCCACAAACTTTAGGTTTTGTGTATGGCAGCACCCAATTTCTCTGCATACCAATTTCTCTGCTGGTCAGCTGATGCAGGCCACACTGTGGTCACAGCCATCTCAAAGTCTCAGTGAGAGAAGAAGTTTGTTTCTCATTCAGGCTACAGGTAGGCTGGGGCCAGTTGTGCATTTTCCATAGATCTGCATTTGGGATGGAGGAACTGTTCCTGACAGGACCACTCCAGTCTCACGGCAGAGAAAGCTCCACAGTTTCTGTTTGCACTCATCTTCTGTGGGCCACAGCAAGTCACATAGCAAAGCCCGGTGTCAGTGAGGGAGGCTAGAATATCTCCCTATCAGATGGGGAGAGGGTGGGGAATGGATAACAGGAGATAATAAATGAACTCCACTGGCAGATTCATGTTGCCCACTGTTTTGCACAGTCTTGCAAATAGTCACTGGCCCACAACCAAGAAAAGGACTTGCTGGCACCTGAGAAGCCACAGGGGTTCGGTGACTTTATTAAACTTACTTATCACCTAGCAATCTTCACCTCAGCAGATCCTGACATAACATTCTAAGCAACAGAGCATCAACATATCTGACACAAATTCCAGTAGAACTACAAAAGGAAACTCACAAATCCATTATTGTAGTTGGAGACTTCAACACTCCTCTTTTGGTAACTGATAGTTCAAGAAGTCAGAAAATCAGTAAGGATACAGCTGACGTGAAGAACACAATTGGCCAATTCTATCAATTGATGGTTTTAGAATACTCCATGCAACAACAGCAGAATACACACTCTTCTCAAGCTCACATGGAACATTCACCAGGATAGACCACATTCTGGGCCACAAAGTATATCATAACAAATTTAAAAGAATAGAAATCACATAAATATGTTCTTAGACTGATACAGAATTAAACTAGAAATCAATTGCAGAAAAGATAGCTGGAAAATCTCCAAATATTTAGGGATTAAATGATACACTTCTAAATGACACATGAGCCAAAGGAAAAGTCTCAGAGAAATTTTAAAATGTTTTGGACTAAATGAAAATTCAACGTACCAAAATTTGTGGGCTGCAGCAAAAGCAATGCTTGAGGGAAATTTATAGCACACCTACTCCCACTCACTGCTGGTGGGAATGCAAAATGGTGCAGCCACTTGAGAAGCCGTTCTGGTGGCTTCTTACAAAGCTAAACATAGTTGTGCCATATGATCCAGCAGTTGAGTTCTTAGGTATTTACCCAACTGATTTGAAAACGTATGTCCACCCAAAAGCCAGTATGAAAATGTTTACAGCAGCATTATTCATAATTGCCCAAAACTGGAAGCAACCAAGATGTTCTTCAATAGGAGAATGGATAAACGAATTCTGGTACATTCATCCATACAATGGAGTACTATTCAGTAATGAAAAGAAATGAGCTACCAGGCCACGAAAATACACGAGGAACTTAAATGAATATTGCTAATGAGAGAAGTCCCTCTAAAAAGCCTATATGCTGTGTGATTCCAACTGTATGACATTCCCAAAGAGGCAAAACTATGGAGACAGTCAAAAGATCAGTGACGGCCAAGGACTCCAGGTGAGGGGGAGGGTTGAACAGGTGGAGCACGGGGGATTCTTAGGGTGGTGAAGCTGTTCTGTATGACACTGTACTGGTAGACACGTGTCATTATGCATTTGTCACAACCTGCAGAGCTTTATAGCAAAAGAGTAAACCTTGGTGTGTGCAAATTTTTTTAAAGGTATTTAGGAGGAAGTGCAGACTGTGAGGGAAGCATCTAACTACACATGCAGGAAACAGCCTCACTGAAGGGGGTGAGGAAAAGGAGCCGACCCAAGTAGCCTCGGAAAGGAGTGGAGTCTGTACAACTGCAAGCAGAAGGAACTGCCCCTAAACACTGTACTCTAAAGATGGAGCCCCCATGAGGGGACAGACGAGCAGTTCTGATGCTACTATCCATGCACACCTGAATTTAACAATTGGGTAAAGAGAGGGCGGACAGTGGGGGCTGGGTTCCTCGCTGTCGCAGTGGGAGTTACAGACGAGCAAGGAAGAGGCTAGAGGGTTCCACGTGGCCAGGTTTAGAGTTGGAGACACCAGCGTCAACTCACGGTCAGCTTCATACAGGTACAGATGGTGTGATGGCTAATTTTATGCCCACTTGATTGGACACAGGGTGCCCAGATTAAACATGATTTCTGGATGTGTCTGTAAGGGTGTTTCTGGATGAGACTAGCATTTGAATCAGTGGACTCAATAAAGTAGACGGATGCCTTCCTGCTGTGGGTGGGCGTCCTCCAATCCGCTGAGGGCCTGAATGCAGCAAAAGGCAGAGGAAGCTGCATTCACCTCTTTTCCTGCCTCACCACTCGTGCTGGGACATTTCATCTCATTTCCTCCAGCCCTTGGACTGAGATCTACACCATCAGCTCTCCTGGCTCTCAGGCCTTCAGACTCAGACCAAATTAACCAGCAGCATCCCAGGGTCTCCAGCATGCAGACAGCAGGCCATGGCACTTCTCAGCGTCCACGATCACACGAGCCCATTCTTCATAATAAAGTCTTTCTCTGTGTGTGTTTGTGTGTGTGCATCCTACTGGTTCTCTTTCTCTGGAGAACCCTAATACAGACGTTTGCATAAAGAAATGTGTACAGACATGTGCAGGTTGGCATACACACACCAGTGACACCCAGTAGCCACAAGCACGTCCAGTGCCCAGGTCTTGGTGTCTAACAGGGTTCTCCAGTAAAGGGAACCAGGGCTCCTTGGATAAATGGCCAATTCTAGGGCTGGGGAAAGAAATACCCAAGATGAGCCTGGGGCTTCTTGTAGTGCCAGAAATTGAGGGTGTGCTCAAAAAACAAGGGGATGTGTATGCCAGGGGACACAGGAGCCACCTGAGAGAGCTCCCACGGGCCAGAACTGGAACTGGTTAAGCAACAAAATAAAGTAGTATCGGATTATAGCCCAACGTACGTCATAAATGTCTGTGAGTCGATACTGATACAAATAAATGACTGAATAAACATGGGAGAAGAGACCGATCTCCTGTGCAGAAGAATCTCAAATAATTTATGTAGATACCCTGCCCTTGAGGAGGTGGAACAAGACTCCCTGCCCCCGGGCATAGTGATTTCCTTCGGAAGGGTGGAAAGGGTGCGGCTTTACGGTGGAGAAGCCTGACAAACACCGCTGCAGCCGGTCAATCAAGGCCAGCACCAGCAGGGGTGAGTCGTGTCGAGAGCGTGTGCCGTCGTATGTGACGCTAGAGGCGGCAGCCAGCACTGCAGTCCTCCCCCAAACCCCAGCCTAATCGCGAGAAAAACATCGGCATATCCCACTTGAGGGACTTTCTACCGAACACCTGGTCAGTTCTCCCCAAAACTATCAAGGTCATCAAAAACAGGGAAATGCTGAGAAATTGTCACAGCCAAGAGGAGCCTAAGGAGACATGGCAAGCAAATGTCATGCTGTCCTACATCGAATCCTGGAAGAGCAAAAGGACACTAGGTACAAACTAGGAAATGTGAACGACATATGAACTTTAGTGACTAATGATGTATCGATATTGGTTCATTAATCGCATCAAATGCACCATACTAATGTGAGATATGAGTAATAGGGGAACTGAGCCTGGGGGGTATGGGGATTTTTTTGTACTGTCTTCACCATGTTTCTGTAAATCTAAAACTGTTCTAATTAAGTTTACTTTCTAAAATAGGCATGTATTTTATTGCATGTAAATGACACCTCAATAAAGTTGGTTTTAAACATTAAAAAAAAAATGTGGTCCCCTGCTCTTTGGGACTTTAGTCTCATTAAAGAAAAAGAGAATAAAGAAGAAACATCATTGCACATACAATCACTCTTTTGTGACTATCTCTCTGAATTAAGCCAGTAGGGAGCAGCAGGGAAATTGAGGTAGAGAAGTTCATCACAGGAGGCAGTGCAGGGAATTGGGGACAGGCGAACTCCTCATGCTCCAAGGCCCCAGTTCTTGTGCCTGTGGAGGAATGATCCCAGTAATGATATGATGTGACTCAGTTGGGAGCTGCCAGGAGAGCACTGGTGGCACCCCCTGCAGTCACAGAATCATCGGCCAGGGAGGCATCCTAAAGTCACTTTACGTTCTTGGTGGAAGACAGAAATTCCCCAGCATTGCAGTCAGACTTGCCCAGCACTGGGCCGCGGTCACAGACCGTGTGCAAGGCAATTTCCCTTCCCATTTTAACCAGGTTTCTAGGCAATCGGGCCCCGTGGCCACACGGGGACGAGGCGGCACTCCAGCAAGAAGCCCACTGCCCGCCGGCTCAGCATATCCCCACCTCCAAAACACACTCTGCGTTAAGTGTAATGGGTTTGGGGGAATTTATTTTGCCAATTTTAGAACCCACCATAAAGAAGAGATATGGGAGGATTTTATGAGGTGTACTGTATATCTTTAATACTCATATTTTTTCTCAAAATGCTGAGGATATCAATTACGTTTACGGCTTTATGGGAAGATGCTCCAACCCCACAGTTGGCAACGTGAGTTTTTGCAGGAAATAGACGGTGGTGGGTGTGGGGTCCCCCAGTGCCCCATGGGCTCTGAGGTCTGGGACGGTGTTTGAGGACTGGAAGGCTCTGCACAAACCAGTGTTTACCGTCTGGGGGAGCTTTTTATGTTTGGGAAGCATGTGCGTGTATGTGTGAGCGAGGGGATGTGTGTGTATGTGCGGGCGTGTGTGTGTGCATGTGCAAGTGTGTGTGTGCACGTGGGGGCGTGGGCCCGTGGGGGAGAGGGTGTGCACGTGTGTCCACTGCGTCTTTATTGTCCTTCTCAAGAGGATGGTCCTGGGGGCAAGAAGGTGAGCTTGGGAGGACACTTGGGATGGAGGGGGGCTTCAGTCCCCCAGCATAGGACAGAGTGTGGCTCTTCTTCTAGAGCTGACCCCACCTGCGCACCCCCTAGCCCAGAAGCCTGACCCAGGGGCTCCCACAGGCCCCCAGCCCAGCCTCTGCCCCACCCCCATATCCTCCTGGACCCCCTGCTTCTGGCCCCGCAGTCTTCCATAGGGCCTGCCCCTCCGTGCCTGATCTGGTCCCCCCGCTGGGCCTGCAGCAGAAATCAGAGCCAGAAGGGGCCACAGCCGCAGGTAGGCTCGGGCTGAGCAGCACAGGTGCGCCCTTGGGGTGCAGGGTCGGGAGCCTGGCAGGCTGAGCCCTGGCCCCTTCAGCCATTGAGCAAGGGGTCCAGCAGCTGCTAAGCACTACGACCTGGGACTCGGGAGCAGTCCCAATCCTGCACACGGCTGAGCAAGACCCAAAGAGCAGTGGCCCCCGGGCTGTGTGTCTCAGGGGTGCTGGGGAGCCTGCACACACACATGTTCATACCCACGTGCACGCACCCATTTGCAGGGGTGCACGCACACTGAAACACACATGTGCACACTAGCCTTGGTTGGTCCCTGCTCCTTGTGACTGAAGAACTCCCAGGAGCAAGCCCTCCCTGGACCCTGCCCACCTCTGGACAGCAGCTATGCTCCTGAGGGTGACCCGCGAGGTGGCACTCCACTGCCGATGCTGCTTGAGGTTATTTATGGCTCTGGCGTGCACGTTTGTTTAAAATCTGCTGCAGGATTCATCCTCTCTGCCACTTACTCAGCCATTATCGGCCATCGCAGAAGTGCCCAAGAGAGAGTCATAAACGGCTGTGATTTATGAGGCAGCAAGAACATGGGGACGAATGAGAGAAAATTAAATCTTTTACCTGTGCGTTATTTACGAGCTCGGCCACCACGCACAACCGTGCCAGTGAACGGTGGCCTGGGGCGCGTGTTAAGTGTCTGTCCTGCGCTGGACCCCACCTCTGCGGCAGCCAAGTCCAGCTTCCTCCTCCCCTAGCTGGCCTGGTCGGGGCCACACCCTGTCCCAGAGCACCTCCAACTTGCTGTGTGATCTCAGGAATGTCCCTTCCCTCTCCGGGCCTCAGTTTACCCCTGTGCACCAAAGAGGGGAGTAGACAGATGGACTCTAGGGACTGTGCTAGGCACAGGGCAAGTTAGAAGAAACCACTCCCCACTCTGCCCATGTGGCACCCTCCTTCCCTGCCCCCAAGCCCCAGCCTCACCTGTCCCATGGCTGATGCGTTCGGGGCAGCCTGCTGCAAGCCAGCACCCGCCTGTGCTGATCCATGTCCCTCCCTGCTGCTGGGCTGCGGTGGACCCCACATCCTGGCCAGAGGAGGAAAAAGAGCCATGGCTGTCCCAGCCCCCTGTCCTGCCCTTTACAGGATACCCTCCTTCACCCCCCACCATCCTCCCCACCCTGTGCCAAGGAAGCCCCTGGCCACCCCTTCTGGTTGGTGCTGGGTCAGGTCATGACTGCAGGCACAGAAACCCTGTGAACCACAGCAGCCACGGCCCCTGCAGGTGTGGCCTCTGCCAGGGGCCTGAGAGGAAGGGGAAAGGGCTTGCTGGGTCCTGAGCCCCGTATGGAGCTGCGGAGGGATGATCAGGCTGGAGCAGGAGCTGCAGAGACGGCCCTCACAGGCCACGAGGAGCTGAGGAGCTTTGGACCCTGGCAGGGAGGGGAAGGCCAACCTCTCGGGACAGGCCCCAGGAAGCCCTGGCTCCCTCCCCCACACACTCTCCCCACTACAAGGCCTGCAGGGCTGTCAGGAGTCCGAAGGGGGCTCTGAGCCCAGGGAAGTGCCACCTTCCACTGAGTGGACACCGAGAGATTCCTTGTAACAGACCCCAGCTTGTGTGTGTTCTGTTTTGTGTGGTTTCCACTTCTTTAAAAAACAAAAAACAATGGGGCCGGCCCGGTGGCGCACTGGATGGTGCGCCGCTTGGGAAGCGCGGCGGCGCTCCCGCCCGAGGGTTCAGATCCCACATACAGACCGGTTCCCGCTCACTGGCTGAGCGAGGCGCGGGAGCAACACCGAGGGTTGCAATCCCGTTGCCGGTCCCTGGTCCGGTATGGGGTCAACACTGAGGGTTGCGATCCGTTGCTGGACACGGAAAAAGACAAAAGACAAAAAAAAAAAAAAAAAACACCCCCGG
>NW_007726173.1:1005317-1033851 GCF_000696425.1 Galeopterus variegatus | reverse complement strand
AAGTACTAGAATGGGGCCGGCCCGGTGGCGCACTGGATGGTGCACCGCTTGGGAAGCGCGGCGGCGCTCCCGCCCGAGGGTTCAGATCCCACATACAGGCCGGTTCCCGCTCGGGGGCTGAGCGAGGCGCGGGAGCAACACCGAGGGTTGCAATCCCGTTGCCGGTCCCTGGTCCGGTATGGGGTCAACACTGAGGGTTGCGATCCGTTGCTGGACACGGAAAAAGACAAAAGACAAAAAAAAAAAAAAAAAAAACCACCCGGGAATGCACTTGCCATAAGGTTTTGTGTGGGCTTAGAGATGAGCAGGAACTTTCTGAAAAAATAAGAATTTGATTTTTCAATTAAATCCCAGTATAAACTGTGCCAGAGCCTCTGAAAAGGCATTCGTTTCGCACACAGCTTGGCGGCACCATCGTCCCCAATCCCCAGCCACAGCGGTGCTGCAAAATCACACCCAACCCTGCCCTCACTCCAGGCCCTGCTGGGGCGCCTCCCCCTCCAGGAAGCCCCCTTGGGTTGCACCACCTGGGGTGAGCCCTGGCTTGCCCAGCCTCCCGCCACCCCCCAGCACCCAGGTTAGCTAATCTCAGCACTGGCATCCCATGCAAGGCTGCAGAGGCACGGGGACCCTAGGGACGGGAGGAGGGGGCAGGGCAGGGCAGACAGAGGGTGACCACAGGCACCTCCAGCCACCCCTCTGACCTGTGATTCCAGACTCCTGCCTTACACCCCTGCCTGGGCCCAGTATCCCAGGGCCCCCTGTCAGAGCTCGCCTCCCCCAGCCCCTTTGCCAGGTTCTCGCTAGCGGGCTTTAGCCAAGACCCCACCTCGCTGTTCCCACACCTCGCCCCTGCCATCCGCCCGGGCTGAGGACCTCACCCCACCCTCCCGGCAGCTGGTGCAGACCAGACCCACAGCTAGACGCCAGAGTGGGGTGGCGGCAGACAGGATAGAGGGACCCTGGGAGGACCCAGAGGAAAAGACACTTCGGCCAAGAGCAAAATTTAAAAGGGGAGATAGAGAGAGACAAGGCCCTCAGTGGTGGCTTCTGAGGGAAGGACCTGGGGAGGTTGGTGACCTTGGGAGTGGGTTTGCCAAGTGTCCGCACCAGCCACACACTTCCCAGAGGGCTTGGGGGCTCCACAGGACAGTCTTGGAAGGTTCCAGCTCATCCTGATCTCAGCACACCAGGGCAGGACACAGGACTCACATACTGAAGTCAGTGGCAAGGGAACAACAGGCTCTGGTGCCCACCCTGCTGATAGCCCATGGGCAAGACCCTTCCCCATCCTGGGCCTTGGTTTCCCCCTTGAGACAAAGGACATTTGTCTGAGGGCACTTGCGGGTCTGAGGCCCTGGGGATGATGACCTGCTCAAGGTCACTGGCTGCCAGGCTCCCCGCTGAGGCGGGGCCTTGGCTGGGCAGCCGGGTGGCCTGCTGTAACACTGCGGCCAGCCCAGCTCAGAGCCATCCGCGAAGAGCACTTCCCTCCACCCCACTCCCCTGTTCTTCCTGGTGTAATTGAAAAATCAATATATGTTGCAGAATTTCTGTGCAAACCACAAATACAATTATTTCCAATCACAGAGGAAATGATCCTACAGTAACTGCAGCTGCTCTGCCCGGGGCCCCCGGGGCCAGGAGATGGGCGCCCCCGTGGGCCCACGCACAGACACCCGCTCACAGGGCCGGCAGCGCAGGGGGTGCCCCCGGCCTGGGGACCCCTCGTCCCAGCTTTAATCAAGTCTTCCCTTCCATGACTTCTGATTGTACAGTGCCCAGCCTCATAAATAATAGAGGTTAATGAACGGCGTGAAAAGTTAATTAATTGTAAGCATAGTCACATGCGGCCACACCACACCTGGCACCACATAGATCTTGCTCTGGAACTTATTACATTTTTATCCACTCACCTCGGGAGTCACGGTCCAGACCTGGGCCAAGGACCGTCCTCTGCAATCAGAGTCATTTGGCTTTTATGGACTTGCTTAATTTCGCCCAAGGGACAGACGGGGCACAGCCAGGAGAGAGCCACTCTGTCCTTCCAAGTGGAGAACATGCAAAGGCCAGAACCCCAGGCCCAGGCGTGGACTCAGCCATCCCAGCCAGCCCCAGCCCTGCCCCACTTCTGCTGGCCCTACCACTCTTGCTCCCCACACCAAGGCCTTCGGGACAGACTCACCTGCAGATGGGGCTCTCCTGAGCCTTGTTGTCCCCAGCGTGAGGTCTGGAGTGAGCCCAGTACCCACGCTGCCCCAGTCGCAAGCCACCCAACTGCAGCCAGCCCCTCCTTCATGGGCTGGGAAGCACGTCATCTACAGGCTGGATACTCTGCCTCGTTGCCTCCACATGAGGGTCACATGGCTGTGCTGTGACCGCTGCCCTCCCTGCCCTGCCTGGCACTTGATTCCCAGAGCTGGTCCTGCCCTGCAATGAGACAGTGACAGAGGTACAGGGAGCCAGGCACCCAGAGTCCCAGCCCAGGGCTCAGCCTGTCCTCCCTTAGCAGCAGGGTCCCCAAGATGCGGCCAAGAGGCCAGAAGAAGGCAGGAGCTCAGAACTGACAGCTCTCCAAAGCCTTTAACTGGCCCTGGGGCCCTCGTCTGCTCCCCAGGTCAGCTCCTCCTCAGCCCCAGGGCCAGGGACCCTGACATCTGGTCCCATGTTGTGTGAGGATGTCACATTTCCTTCCAAGAACACCTTCCCCAGAGACCCCTTTCTGCATCCTCTCTACAGGGATGGCATCCCAGCAGACCAAGGTGTCACCAGTTGGACACCCACCCTTTCCTGGACTGGCCCAAGCCTGCCTTTGCTCTAGCCTCACCTGAGCCCACCCCCACCTCACACCTGCCCCACTCAGGACCCCCTCCACCACCCTTTCCTCTGGCCTTGGTCCACGGAGGCAGGCCCCCCACCACTACAGCTGCCTGGCATCACCACCACCCAGCTCAGGAGCCACCAACACCTTTGCCCCCATCGGCTGGAGAAAGAAGGGCCTTTTCCCTACCTGGGCCCCCCAGGGCCTGGACACAGACCTGGTCAGCCCGGCTAGTGACTGCCAAGGTCCTCCCGTCCTTTCCTTCCCATATTCCTCTGGCATCTACAGCCACTGCGATGGCCACAGCCCACACCACTGTCCACTCTGTGAGTGTCTTTCCCTGCAGACCAGCACTGCCCACACACATGACAGATGGACAGGAGCCACTAGCCCCCTTGGCTGCCAACTACCCAAAATCTGGCTGTGCCACTGCAGACACGGAACTTATTTTACTTTATTTTACAGCTTTATTGAGATAAAATTAAAAGAATAAACCACACATATTTAAAGCATACAATTTGATGAGTTTTAACATACATATACTCCAGCAAAACCATCACAAAAGCACAGGTCATGAACATCCCTCACACCAAACAGCGTCTTCACGCTCCTTCGTGACCCCCCCCTCTACACGCCCCACCCGTCCCCGGTCCCCAAGCAACCGTTGATCTGTGTCCTGTCGTTATGGATCAGCTTGCATTTTCTAGAATTTTGCACACATCCTTCATAGAATCTAAATCATTTCGCTTTTTGTCTGGCTTCTGTCCGTCGGTCTCTTCTCTGCCTTTCCCGCACACGGTCGTGTGCATCGGTAGCTCATCACTCTACGGCTGAGCAGCGGCCACCATAGGGCTGCCACCGTGTCTTCATCCTCTCGGCTGCTGAAGGACACTTGCATTGTTTCCAGTTTGGGGCTGTCACAAATAGCCGCTGTAAAGTTCGTGCACCACTCTGTGTGAGCACGTGTTTTTGTTTCTCCTGGACCGCAGTGGCTGAATCATATGGTAGGGATATGTTCAATGATTTAAGAAACTGCCAAACTGTTTTCAAAGCAGTTACGCCAGTTCAGCAGCGTGGGAGAGCTCCGGCTCCTGCAGATCCTCTCACATGCTTGGCATGGTCAGTCTTTTCAATGCTGGCCATTCCAGCAGGTGTGTGGTGCCATCTTATCGTGGTTTCAATTCCGTTCCCCTAATGCCTATGTTGAGCAGCTTTTCATGTGCTTATTTGTAATGTATATATCATTATTGGCGAAGTGGTATTATTTTTTCCCCTGTATTTGGTAGAATCCATCAGTAAAGCCACCCGGGCTTGGAGTTTTCTTTGTAGAAAATAAACTAAAAATTCAGTTTATTTAATGGGTATAAAAATATTTGGCTATGTCATCTTATACATGCGTTGATAATTTGTGTCTTTCAAGGAATCTGTCCATTTCACTTGAGTAGTTGAATTTATTGGTATAAAGTTGCTTCTAGTATTCCCTTATCATCCTCTTCATATCAGTAGAATCAGTTTTGATGTTTTCCTCCTTCATTCCTGATACTGGTAATTTGTGTCTTCTCTCTCTTTTTCCTGATCAGCCTTGCTAAAGATTTGTTAATTTTATTGGTTTGGTTCCTTTGATTTTCCTTATTGTTTTTCTGTTTACTGTTTCATTGATTTTTCACTCCGATCTTTATTGCTTCCTTTCTTCTTACTTGGGGTTTCATTTTCTTTTCTTTTTCCAGTTCCCTAAGGTAGAAGCTGAGGTCATTGATTTGAGATCTTTCTTCTTTTCTCATATCGGCATTTAATGATATAAATCTCCCCCTCAACAGTGCCTTACCTAAATCCCACAAATTTTGATATGCTGTGTTTTCATTTTGATTCAGTTCAAAATATTTTTAATTTCCCTTTTGATTTATTCTTTAAATCATAGGTTATCAAGAAATATGTTACTTAGTTTACAAATTTGGGGGGTTTTCCAGAAATATTTTCGTTATTAATTTCTAATTTAATTCCATTGTGATCAGATAACACTTTTTATGTCTTAGGTTCTTTTATACTTTTTGTACTTGTTTTATGGCCCAGAATATCATCTATCTTAGTAAACATTCCACGTGTACTTGTAAAGAATGTGTATTCTGTTGTTGGGTGAAGTGTTTCATTAATATCAGGTGAATCTGCTCTTTGGGTCCTGTATACTAGTTCTTATTTTCTGTCTACTTGTTGTAACAATTATTGAAAGAGGAGTAGTAAAATTTCTGCCTATGATTGTGGATTTTTCTCATTCTCCTTGTAGTTCTGTAAATTTTTGTTTTATTTGTTTTGAAGCTTTGTTATTAGGTGCATAAACATTTAGGACTGTTATGTTCTCTTGAACTGACTTCTTTATCATCATAAAGCAATTTTTTTATTGCTAGTGATATTCTGTACTCTAAAATCTACTTTGCTGGATGTTAATATAGACACTCCAGAGTTTTTTTGATTAGTATTAGCATGTTATGCATTTTCCCATTCTTTTCCTTTCAGTTTATTTGTATCATTATATTTAGTGAGCCTGTGACTCTGGACTGTGAAATTCACAAGTGCTTCTCAGATCCCTCTCCTTTGGTTGGGACAGGAGAGCTGGAGTGGCTCTAGTTGGGTATTTCCCTTCCCCAAGGTCAGTTAGGCTCTGATAAAACCCCAGCACATCAGGCTCTGGTTAATGCACCTTGTTAAAAAGAACAGATGCTCTGGTATATTTCAAAATGGTTCCCTTTCCCCTGTGCCTGCTGGAAACACAAGGGATTTTCCTCTGATATTCACAGCGAGAACCTGGTCAAGCTCCAGAAGAAAAAATTCACAAAAATATGGGGGTGGAATCTCAGGCTGGGTCCCCTGGCATTTTTAACTCCTAGGCTTGTCCACACCAAGCCTCCAGCAATTCATCAATTACAATTTAGATTTTCCTACCCCAGCACCAGTTCCTGAAGAGGTTTCTGCTCTGGAAGTTGTGGTTCTCTGTATTTGCCTGTCTGTCCCTCCAGTTTGGGGGGCAGCAGTTTGCTCTATGACCTCACTTCTCTTAAGAATCTGAGAAGAGTTGTTGATTTCTCAGCTTGTTCAGCTTTCTACCTGTTTTAGGATGGAATGTGACTTATAAGCCTCTTACATGCCAGAACAGAAACCTGGAGTCTTGAATCTTTATATTTGATGTGTGTTTCTTATGAGGCAGATGCAGTTGGATCTTGCTTTTTTATCTACTTTGTCAATGTGTCTCGGGATATTTAGACCATTTATATTTAATGTATTATTGGTAGGTTTAAGTCTACTATCTTGCTATTTATTTTCTATTTGTCCCATCTGTTTTTCTCTTTGTCCTGCTTTTCTGCCTTCTTTTAATTGTATATTTTTTACAATTCTATTTTATCTCTTTTGTTGGCTTATTAGCTGTAACTCCTTGTTTTGTAATTTATTAGTTGTTTTATGGCTTATAGTATACATCTTTAATTTATCACAGTCTACCTTCAAGTGCTATTATACCACTCATGTACAATATAAGAACATTGTGATATTATACAATGTTTCCATTTCTCCCCTCCAAAATTTTGTGCTATCGTCATACATTTTGCTTTCACATATGTTATAAACCTGACATTGCATTGTTATTATTCTTGGTTAAACAATTATCTTTTAAAGAAATTTAAATAATAAAAAATAAATCTTGCATACTTACCTATAAAAGAATCAGTTCCAGGACTTTTCATTCCTTTAGGTAGATCTGTATTTCCATCTGGTGTCATTTTCCTTCTGCCAGGACTTCTTTTAACATTTCTTGTAGTGCAGGTCTTCTGTTGAGAAATTCTTTCAGATTTTGTATGATTTTTACTTTATTTTTATTTTATTTTATTTTGTTTTTGCTTTCAAAAGATATTTTTACTTAGGTAAAAATACTTCGGGTTGATAGATTTTTTGTTAGTACTTTAAAGATGTTAATCCACCTCCTCTGGCTTTCATTGTTTCCCACAAGAAGTCTGCTGTCATTCTTACTTTTGTTTCATTATACAAATCTTGTCTTTTATTGTTTGGTTGCTTTTAAGATTTTCTCCTTATCACTGGTTTTGAGAAATTTGATTATGATGTGCCTTGATGTAGTGTCTTTTATGTCTCTTACCCTTGATGTTTGTTGAGCTTTTTGGATCTATGATTTTATAGTCTTCTCATGTGGAAAATATTTGGCCATTATTTTTTCAAGTATTTGTTTCTTTCTCTCTCTCTCTTCTCCTTCACATACTTTAACTAAACAGCTTAGACTACTTGAAGTTTTTCCAAAGCTCACTGACACTCTGTTTTTAAATTAATATTTGTTTTCTGTGTTTCAGTTTGAATTGTTTCTATTGCCATTTTTTTCAAGTGTGCTAATTATATCTTCTTCAATGTCTAATTTGCATTAATTCTATTCAGTGTATTTTTGATCTTACACATTGTAGTTTTCATCTCTAGAAGTTTGGTGTGGATTTTTTTTACCTCTTATGTCTTTACTTAACTTTCAAACATATGGAATACCATTATAATAACTGTTTTAAGGCTTTTGTGTGCTAATTCTAACATCTGTGTCACTTCTGGGTTGGGTTTGATGGTTTATCTCATCATTATCAGTTGTATTTTCCTACTTCTTTGCATGCGTGTTAATTTTTTATTGGATTCCAGGCATTGTCAATTATATAGTGTTGGGTGTTGGGTTCTTGAGCTTTTTCTGAGATGCAGTTAAGTCACTTGGAAACAGCTTGATCCTTTAGGGACTTCCTTTTAAGATTGTTTAGGCAGTGCTGGAGCAGTGTTGGAGCAGTGCTCAGCCTAGAGCTAATCATCCCCCTCTACTGAAGCAAGGCCTTTCTGAGTACTCTATCCAATGCCCCAGAAATAATGAGGCTTTCCAGACTGACTTGAGAACAAGCAATATTCTTGGCCCTGTATGAACACCAGGCCTTGTTACTTCTGAGCCTTTCCAGTGTTCTTCCCATACAGGAAGTTTCCTCACCCTCATGTGATGCTCAGTTTCCAACCAAATCCTCAAAGGGATCCTCTACGGATCTCTCTGTGTGCAGCTCTCTCTTCTCCACTACTCTTTCCTGTGAATTCTCACCACCTTGGTCTCCTCCTCAACTCAGGGAGTCCACTGGGCCTGTTCCTGCTCCATGGTCTGGAAACTCTCTCCAGCAGTAATCTGGGGCAATTGTAGGCTCATCTCGTTTGTTTCCAGTCCCTGACCATACTTCATTGCCTGATGCCCATTGCCTTGAGAACTGATTTTTTATATGTTGTAGTCCATTTCTTGCTTTTTTTCAGGTGGGAGAGTAAATCCAATTCGCATGACTCCATCTGGGCTGGAAGCAGCAGTCCCAATTTTATTTAACTGTATTTAATTTTGAGTTAAATAGCTACAAGTGGGTAGTGCTTCTCAATTGGGCAGCACATCTCAAAACTGTGGGTTCTGTGGGGACGGGAGCTTTTCTGGTCTGGCTTTCTCTGGGTGCCCCAGGCACTGGCACAGCCAGGGTTCAGGAATGTTTGTTGAATGAATAGTTCATGGGACAAGTATAATAAGCATAAGCCCTGGGCCTGGAGGGAAGATAAGAGAGTTCTAGGGGGGCTGTCCCCAAAGTTCTCCCCTCCCAAGCACCGCAGCCAGCGTTCTTGATACCATACTGTTTTCCATGAGCGGGGAGAGTTCCCCAGCACCTAGGGCTGCCTGTGGCCCCCTGTAGCCAAGGAGGCTCTGCCATTCCTCAGCACTCCATCTCTTATCCCTGTCCCTCCCAAGAGATCTCTCATGTCTTAATGCCCGCAGCTGACCAGAGCCCACAACTCAGCATCTCTCACCATGCTTGGATCCAAGACTCCTTCATTTTAAACCCAGACCAGTGAGACAACCTGGTAGTGTTCCTGTGCTTAATGATTCAGGAAAAAAGATCTCAAAAAGACTTGAGGTCTCAATTCAAAAATGAACAAAGGACTTGGATGGACATTTCTGCGAAGAAGATATACAAATGGCCAATAAGCACATGAAAAGATGCTCAATGCCATTAGTCATTAGAGAAATGTAAATAAAAGCCACAGTGATATATCACTTCACACACGTGAGGATGACTATATTTTTAAAAAAAAAAGCACACAGAAAATAAGTGTTGCCTAGGATGTGGCAAAAATTCAACTCTAGCGCATTGCTGGCAGGAAAGTAAAATGGTACAGCCACCATGGAAAAGAGTTCAGCAGTTCTTCAAAAGGTTAAGTGTAGAATTATCATACGACCTACCAATTCTACCTCTAGGTATATACCCAAGAGAATGGAAAGCAGGATCTTAAAGACATATTTATACACCAATGTTCATAGCAGCATTACTCATAGGAGCCAAAAGGTAGAAGTAACCCAAGTGTCCATCAACAGAGGAATGGCTAAACAAAACATGGTACGGACATACAATGGACTATTATTCAATCATGAAAAGGGATGAAATTTTGATATATGCTATAACATGGATGGAACTTGAAAATATTATCCTAGTGAAATGAGCCAGATGGAGAAGGACAGATACTGTATGAGTCCACTCATATGAGGTTTCTAGAATAGTCAAATTCACAGAGACACAAAGTAGAATAAAGATTACCAGGGCCAGAGGGAAGGGAAAGGGAGAGTTACTGTTTAATGAGGACAGAGTTGTTATTGGAGTGTAGACAGTGACGATTATTGTGCAGCTCTGGGAATGTATTTAATGCTAGTGAATTGCACACTTAAGAATGGTTAAAATGATAAATACTATGTATATTTTGCTACAATAATAAAAAAATAGAATGGAGGTGTCCTGCTGTAGTGGATTGAATTATGTCCCCCCAAAACTCCCTGAGGCTTGAATTGTGTCCCCCAAGTTTTAGGTATTAGAAAATTAGCCCCCACTGTGACTGTTAAGAGGGTGGGAAATCCTATTATGGTAATTGAAAGGTGGAGCCTTGAAGAGGTGATTGGATCATAGGATCATGCAGTAGTGAATGGATTAAAAATGGTTGTCAGGGGTGTGGTTCTGAGCACTTTAAAAGAGGAGAGTCTGTCTCTCTCAACTCTCTCTCTCTGCTTCTACCATGTTGCAATGTGAAACCCCTGGGTCACTGTCACCATCACCAGATGGACTTTGGACTTCCCAGCCTCAGAAGCTGTAAGCAATAAATTTCATTTTCTTCATAAAATACCCAGTTCCATGTATCTTGTTATAAGCAACAAAAACGGACTAATACACTGTCCTATAGGCTACGCGCTCTCTGGCTGTGTGTGGTCTCAGGGCCACGCGGTCATGGAGCTGTCAGAGAGGGTGAAGTCACCCATATTCTTGGCCTCTGAAATTTGGACATGAGGGAAATGCAGCTTCTCACACCTTTTTATGAGTCTCTCTCAGCGCTGGCTAAGGGCGTGTGTCTTCCCAGAAGCATAAATTTCACAGATGGAGAGGAAACCGCAGCTACCCAAGGCTGGTAGCACCCTGAGCACCCATATTTCAGAGGCACAAAGGCATGTTCCTGGGCTGGATGGGCTCTGGGGGTGTGTCCAGCCCAGGTCAGAGCTATGGGGAGGGGGGAAGGAGAAGGGGGCTGGCTCAGAGCCCTGCCCTCCACATTGGCTTTGGTTGGATTTATGGCTTTTTGCAGAATGAAGAAGTCCCCTCTGCCCAGCCCCCTCCTCATCTCTTCCCACCTTCTCCTGTCTCCCAGGTCTTGCTGTGCCTCGGTTTCCCACTGAACCACTGGGAGTGGCTTTTGCCCCCTCTCCCTCTTTCTTGTATCAAGTTAAATTTGCTCAGGCCTGGGGCTGGCCAGCAGGCCCCCCTGCCCACGACTGACAACCCTGCCAAAGGTACCATCACATGCATGGACACGAACAGATGCATACGGATACACACACACGCACACACAAATACACACGCAGATAGAGACACGTGTGCACATGTGCACACAAAAAACCACACAGACACATGCACGCACACAAAATGCACACACAGATACACACATATGCATACATATGCGCGTGTGCACACACACACACCAGCAAACCCAAGCATCTTAATGCTTCTTGCAGCAAGAAATCACGTCCATGCCCACAGCCTCCTTTGAAGGGACTGCTCCAGAATCCCACGGGGCTCCAGCCCCTGTTAAGCCCACAGCGTGATGTGCAGGCACACCAGGGGCTGCCCCGCCCCCCACTGCTGGGATTAAGTCTGAAATTGCCTGCCCGGGAGCTGGCATCTGCAGCCTCCTCCTGGGCTCCACGACCCCAGCCTCCACTGAAGACTCTCCTCGGAGCCCCTCCTCCAGGGCCCTCCTGCTTGCGCACCCTGCACACATATGGCCACATCTGACTCCTCCCTGTCTCTTGAGCCCAGCACAGGGTCAGACCTGGGGGCGGGAGGGTGAGTGGTCAATGTGGATTTCCACACAGCTCGTGCTCGCACACTCACACACCCTCAGCAGGACCCACCTCCAGTGTGCGGAGCTCCCCCCACTCCCTTCGCCACCATTGTGAAATTGCACAGGGGATCAGTGGTCTCTGGGCCCTGCCCACTCCTCAGGACATAGCCAGCCCAGGCCTGTCCTGACCCACCCGGCTCTCTGGCCACAGAGCATCTGCTGCTGGTGAGAGATCCGGGTTGGGCCACTCCCCAGCCCCCAGGCACATCCAGAAGGTGGGAGCAGCAGCCTTCATAGGGGGCAAGGGGTCTGCTCCGCCAATCACTGGGTCTGAGACAGCCCTGAGGACGGCAACAGGCCCAGGCTTTGTTCTAAATGGAATTTCAGGCCATAGGCATTTACCCGAGATCTGGAATTCTGAGGTCCCCAGGGGCCTCGTGCCCCCACCACCCTCATGTTGCCAAAAAGAGCCAGTCCACTGGGGAGTCTAATTAGAGCCCAGACGTGGCTCCCAGGCAGAGCAGCCCTAGCTGTCCTCGGCTTCCCGCGTGGTCACCACGGCTGGCCGTGGCGTCTACCGCACAGCTGCAAATTGAGGGCAGCCGCAGGGACAGGATAATTGGACCCAGCTCTAAGGTGTCTGTGGGGGGTGGGGTGGGGCATTAATTGGAAAAGGAGGAGAGAAGAAAAGAGCTGGAGGCTGCAGGAGCCGAAGCAGCTGGGAATGCAGCAAACAAAGGGTTGGCGGTGGGTGCAAGAGCCTCTCCAGGGATGATTCAAGTGAGCCTGAGAGACCCCATGTTCCCAGAACAGGTGTCTGCAGGCCCAGCTGGGACCCAGGGCAGCTGTTTTGTGGGTACAAGATGATGTCTGAGGAGGGGGTTCTTCAGCCACAGACCCCTGCCAGAGACCAGAGCATTCTCACAGAGCCTCAGTGAACACTACCAATGAACAAGTGGATGAATGGGTGGGTGGATGGATGAGTGAATGACTGGGTGAGTGGGTGGACGAATGAATGAATGAATGAGTGGGTGTGTGGATGGATGAATGGGTGGATGGATGGGTGGATGGATGGACAGATGAATGGGTAGAAAGGTGGATGGATGAATGAATGGGTGGGTGGATGGATGGGTGGATGGATGGGTGGGTGGGTGGATGGATGGGTGGATGGATGGGTGGGTGGATGGATGGGTGGGTGGGTGGATGGATGGGTAGATGGATGGGTGGGTGGATAAGTAGATGAGTGGGTGGATGAACTGTCTTACCAAGTGAAGGCTGGAAGGGATCTCGGGACACCCAGTCCAACGCTCCACCCAGAGCAGGGTCACTCTACCCTCACTGACCACTGGCAGGGACTTCCGTGGGACCTCCTTCTTCCCTCCCTCTCATTCCTCTCCCCATCCCACTGCCACCCCCCACCTTTTCAGGTGCTTTCACCTCCTCACACAGAACTCCATCCTACCCCACTGCAGACACTGCCCTCAGGTGCCCCTCTCTGCAGCACCGTGACTTTGGATGTCCTCAGCCACCCCCACTCACAAGCTCCCAGTGGTCAATCCAGGCTTCTTGGTCTCCTGGGCCAACCAGGCCATTTAGGACTACACAGGATCCAACGTTCAGGACTCCACACTCCAGTTGCCCAGGAGGGGGACCACTACTTTATACTCCCACCCTTATCATCACCCCCACAAGTCCCCCACCTCTGCAGGCTCCAGCCGCCCCCTTGAGGTCTCCCAGTGCATCTGCTGTCCCCATGCCTTGCTTACCTGGTCCCTCCATACCCCAGAAACCTCCCTCTCTGGTGGGGGAGACCCACACAAGTGTTCCCTAAATGCACGAGCTACCTGACAGCCCCTATGGACCCTCCCCCAGACTTCATGTGGAAAGTCAAATGGTTAGAGCATGAAAAGAAGGTGGACTTTAGGCCTGGCCATACCTGGTTCCCAATCCCAGCCCCATGTCTGTCCTGTTAGTCACCCAGGGTGCCAGTTCCCTTCCCATCTCTGAGCTTAGTTTCCCCATTGAAACGTGCAAACCCCCACCCAGGATGGGCACCAGGGTCCTATGAGATGGTTGGCCCTGTGGCCTGTGTCATGCAGGAACACAAAGAAATGAATTCCACCTCCCCTGCCCAGACACCCTATCACTCCCCCTGAAGCAGCAGGAGCCCCCCAAGAGCAGGGCCTCTGCTGTCACCAGGCACAAGAGTGCCCATGTGGTCAGAGAGCGAGCCCAGTGGCCTGGACCCCACCCAGCCCCTCTGGATGCTCAGGAGATGAAGGGAGGAGCCGCTCCCCTGGCCTCCCCCTGCCCCCTCCATCTACCCCACCAGGTGAGAGTCCCATGGCACAAATTCCCCAAAACAACCCTTGAGTGAGTGGCTTCTGCTTCAAAAAACTTTAAACCACCAAAATACACTGTTATGTATTTAATTCATTGTTATGAAACTCAGACCGCAGTTTAACTTCCTGTCATTTGGTGGGAAACAGGAAGGTCGTTTGCATCTTCTCATTCCTCTGCCCACTGGCGAGGTTGGGAGTGGGTGGCTGAGACCACCCTTCCTGGCACGCCACAGCCAGGAAACTCCAGACCCAGCCTGAGCTGTGGAGAGGAAGCTGGCGTTCCCTGTGGCAGGTGCAAGGCCAAGCCTAAGGCTCTGGAGCTGTCCAGGCCTGGGTCCCTGTGCCCACCCCTCACTCTGGCTGGGCAGAATTATGCTCCCAGTAGCCTCTTCTCGTGGGGTAGGGGCATGGCAGGGGAGACTGGACATACGAGGTCATGTGTGAGAAGGAACCTGCCTGGACCAGCAGGGCTCAACTACTGGAGGTGACAGTGATGCCAACATGACAGTGATGAGGAGGAGGAGGAGCTGGATGCTTAGGGCCCAGAGGCCAGGCTTCTGGACAGTGGACTGAGGAAGTGCCTTTGGGCAACAGCCTGGATCCTTTGTCCACAGCAGAGCTTTCAGGGCCTGGAGGCAGAGGTGGGAGGAGAGAACCCATGGGGGATGCCAGCCAGGCTTGCGGGGCCTTGCCCACTGCGAGAGCGTCTGACTTCCCACTGCTTGGGGCTGAATTGCATCTTCCCAAAATTCATGCATTGAAGTCAGGACCTACCTCCAAATGTGACCGTCTTTGAAGACTGGGTATTTTAAAAGGTTATTCATGTTAAATGAGGTCATATGAGTGGGTCCTAATGCAGTCTGACCAGTGTCCTCAGAAGAATAGGTTAGGACACAGACACGCACAAAGGAACAACCATGTGAGGACACAGGGAGAAGAGGCCATCTGTAGACCAAGGAGAGAGGCCTCAGAGGAACCAGCCCAGCGCACACCTTGATCTTGGGCTTCCAGCCTCCAGAACGTGAGAGAATGAATGTCTGCTGTTTACGCCACCTGGTCTGTGGTCCTTTGTTATGGCAGCCCCGGCAGCCAACACACCACCTTTGCCGACCTGCCAGACCACAGAGAGGTGGACACCTGGGCCCCAGAGGCCCTGGCACCCTCCAACCCAGACAGGGACACGGACCTGCCCCAGCCCCCAGCCCCAGCAGAGCCTGGGTCTCCTGTCTCCTCCCAGCGCAGACCCCACCCAGGGAGTGTATGGAGGCCCCTCCGAGAGAGGAGCTGGCAGTTCCAGGGGCTGTAGGGAGCTTTGCACCTGCCCACTATGTGCCTGCCGCAGATGAATGGCTGGTTCTGCTCGCTGGGCAGAGCAGGCCTCTCTGAGGTCATTGGCCAGCAGCCCCTCCTCACCACTGGGCACCCTGGCCTCCCCACAGCCCTGGGTAAGGGAATGGGACCCCCTACCCAGGACTCTCCCCCGGCCCAGAGGCTGGGCCTGGGCTGCTGCAGCGTCCTGGCTGCTCCCTGCCACGCCCTCCCCAGCAGGCACGCTCCACAGGACCAACCTTCGGGCCCAGCTGCTGCATCCAGCATCCATCTGGACAGCAGATTTCGATGACATCCACATTGCTCTGCAGGCCAAGAAGGTTCTAGCAATGCAAATCTGAGAACGGAATCAGGCTATTGATTTTCCCCGTCTCACGCTGTCACATTCCCTCGAAGGCTTTTACTGAGGCTTTTAAGAGCCGCAGCACTTCCACAAAAGAACAAATTACGTGCAAATCAGGCCCTAGGAGGAGGGCGGGGGCAGGGCACAGGAGCTGGGAGCTCTTGTAGCTGAAGCTGGGAGCCCAGGAAGTGCCTGCAGCACCTGCCCAGCCCCCACCCAATCAGACTGCCCCAGGAGGGTGAGCAGGGCCAGCAGACCCCCAGAAGAACCTGTCAGCATGTCCACCCCAACCACAGCAGGGCCCCTGTCCCCTCCCCCCACAACAATACCTGGAATGTCACCTCATTGCAGGAAGCCCCTCACCCACCACTCAGCACCTCAAAGCCCCCCTCCCCTCAGCTTTGCTTGGGCTGCCCCACTCCTGGAGCCCCTTTTCCTCCCCCAGGCCATTGTGGGGTGAGGTGCAGGCAGCCAGAGTGCAGTCCCTCCAGCCTTGCTTCTGGGCACCCAAGCCTGCTCAGCACCCACCCCAAAGGTGCCCTCCCAGCAGCCCACAGCCTTGGGCACAGCACTGCCCCAAGGCTTCTCAGAGCCTCTGGGACTATTTTCTCCCACCCTGCCCTCCTTGGCTGCTGGGCCCAGCACAGGACAGAGAGCCAGGCACCAGCAGAGGAGCATGGGGTCTCTCACTGCCCTGAGCACACAGCTCCAGGGTCCAGGCCTAGCTCTCCTGAAAGAGAAGCAGGTGGTGGCCATGGAGAAGTCCTGTCTTGTGGGGGAGACACCTCTAATGGGCCTTCAGGCTCTGCCAGGCTGCATAGCCCTCGGCCCACAGCTCCAAAAAGTCCTGACTTGCAAATTCATGTTCTGCAGAGGCTTGGAGCAGAGCCCACCCTCAGACATCTGATCTTTCTTGGGTGCCATGCACACACTCATACACACACTCACACATGCACACACCCCTCCAGCTCAGTAGGAGAGCACTTGCAGGGTGCTGGCACCACAGGCCTCCTAACTCCTCAGCCAGGGCACCCCGTGGCCCCAGCTCCTCTGGGAGGAATGCCTCTCTAAGGCCCCCAGGGTCATAGCAGCACCTTGTACACTGTAGAGTGCTGAGCAGGACATTCCCTGTGACCAGTCCTTGAGCCCCAACCAGGAGCAGGCCCAGGAAGGCAGGTTTCCTCATCATGGGCACCCCAAAGGAGAGGACAGAAACTGCTCGTTCTCTCATGCTCTCTGTCTGAGCTGACACAGGCCTGTGCTCTGGGTTATTTCTGCATCAGGACACAGCCTCAACACTGGTCAAAGTCCTGGGGCCAGGCCAAGTCAGCAGTCAGCCTGGGAGTGGCACATGAGGTGCAGCAAGCACCTGTCCCTGCCTCATAGACCCTGGCTCCTGGGACAGGCTACAGCGTGATTCTGCTGTGTGTGGACACTTCATGTCAGTGCATTAAACAAGCTTCTCTCGTATTCTGCCTGGGTCCTTGTATCACCCCTCAAGGACACAGCTTGTGACCTGTGTGTCTATCTCACATGGGTGCTCTGCTCAGGTTTTACAGCTTCAGTGGAAATCAGGTCCAGGAATCAGCCCGAGAGTCGCTCATCAGCAGCCTGGGAGCCCTGGTCCTGCAGGATAAGGGGCCCTGTCCAGAGGAGTGGGTGTGGCTCTTGCCATTGATGGACTTCAATTGAGCCTCTCCCAGGTGCCTTGCGCTCATTCTGTCCTTCCATATAAGGTGTAACTGCAGGGTTCTGAGTTAAAGGCCTGGCCAGAAACCCAGAGACCCAACTTACTGACTCCCCAGAACCTCAGTTCCTACCCACCCCACAGCGGTGTGGGATTTTTCCCCTTTTATGCAGTTATTCTTTCAGCAGTCATCACCTACTATGTGCCAGGCCTCATGCTAGGAACTCAGCATACATATGCCACTGTACACTAGACATGAATGTGCCAGAGCCCTAAGGAAAGAGCTCTGGACTAGGAGTGAGTTTGCTCAGGCCTTCCACTCAGCAAACAAGTGTTACGTAACAGTGGGTTCAGAGCAAGGGTAAGCATGTGGCCTGTTCAGCCAGGTGCCATCATTTGATTCCTGCCTCAGCCTTTGTGAAGGTCCATGACCTTGGGCAATTTACTTAAATCTCCATGCCTTGTTTTCCTCCTCTAGAGAATGGGGGAATAGTTAGAGCCACCCACAGGCTGTGGGGAGACCCTATAGGCTTCTCCACAGACAGAGCTCAGGCAATGCCTGGCTGCACTGATGCCAAGGTGCCTCCACTGCTGTTATTCCTGTCATACACATTGTTGCAATGTCCCAGCTGGTGCTGCCTGGCTAGCAGGACTGGATGCCAGATGTCAGTGGCCATGTGCATTCTCCATCTGTAGACTCCTTCCAGCCCAGAGGAATGAGGAAGGTCGTCATAGAAAGCAGGAAACCCAAGGTCAGGCCATTCTAGGGAGCCACCCTGTGGCTGGTCTCACCTGCTCTTCAGAACACAGTAGACAGTGCCATCAGGCAGGAGCTCTCACCTGCCTGCAGCTGGGGCAAGGCCGCAGTGCCCCTTGCTGGTGTCCCTGCATCCCCCCACTCGCCCACACCAGCCTCAGCCTCCTGCCCTGTGTCCTGTCTGCCTACGTGACTAGGAAGAGGGTCACACCAGCTGTGTTCCTGTGAACTGGGAAGTGCCATCGACAGGCAGGGATGGGGTTTTCAATGACAACCCAGTGTCCTGGGACTGAGCAGCCATCCTGCCTGGGAAGGCCAGGGCATTTGGCCCCAACCTCCCTGAAGATACCCAGTGGCCTGTTCACATCCCATGCAGGGCAGAGGGTGGGCAGCCACTTACACCCCATCGGGGAGGGTAACAGGCTCTATCTCAGCACAGAGAAGACTCCAAGACTCTGGGAGACAAGCTGGCCTACCCTCACCCCACAACCACACAGTCCCCAGAGCCCCCACAGTGTTTGCTGCTTTGGGACTCCTTCTAAACCCACCACCATCCCTCCCCAGTCCTGCTCCCATCACCTGCCCTCCACCGCATTCAGCTCTCCCACCTGCCATGGCCTGTAGGAGAGCAGAAGGGGCCCAGAGTCTGCAGGAGCCACAGCACTGGCCTGGGTAGGAATTCAGGGTCAGGGGAGAGCACTAATTATGGTCCAAGGATAAAAACATGAGCCAAGCAGCTGTGCACCATGGAAGGAATGCTCCCCTCAGAGACACATTTTCCAATTCCTGGGCTGCTGAGAACTCATTCTTTGACATTTATGAGGCACGGGCTCCCCATAAACCCAGATTCCAAAAAGGCTGACAGCTGGTCTGATCCCTGGAATCCAGGGTTGCAGGGCCCAGGTCTCTGTGGCCGTTTACAATGGACACGTTTACATCTGTTCTGCTGGTGAGGAACCATGTCCGAGTCGCTCAGGGGCAGCCACAGTGGCCAGATGGAGACCTGGGCGTCGGCTCTGCTCTGCTCAGCAACTTGAGAAAAGCAGGGGCATTTGCTCCTTTGACAGCTGAGAGGATAGGGGTTCAAAGAGGCTGGGAAATTTAGCCGAGATCAGGAGCCAGTGGTAACCAGCCGTCTGTCTCTGACTGTGCTCTGCCCTGTGCAAAATCGCCCCCTCCCTGCACAGCACAGCCCCAGGGCTGGCTTCATTATGCATTCTAATAATAATAACAAATTGCAGGAAAATCCCTCCAAATGTCAGCAGCGTTCTCACTGGACAGTAACACTCTTGAGGAATGGTTGCTTTTTTGTTCCCCTTCTGTATTTTCCACTTTTTCGTAAAATGACCATATCATTCTTACAACAGAAAACAGGAGACGTCTGCATCCAGTAATGGCAGGCTACGCGATGAGGACGCTTCCACCGAAGACACTTAGGAAAGCTGGATTAAATGTCAAATCTTCCTTAAAGCATAAAAGAGCAAATCAGATAGTGAAGAATTCAGTACCAGGCCCAGACCTCAGAGGAGGCAAGAGCCCAATGAGGTGAGCCCAGAAGTCAAAGCTGTTTGGCTTTAAAGGACTTGGCAGCCTGACTAACGACTGTCATGCCAATCGGTCCCCTCAATGGGCAGATGAGGGAGAATCAGTGTGGCTGGAGCTGGCTCATCAGACTCATAAGAGCCGACTGTGCCATCTCTTCCCAACTCCACGTTTGATGGTGTTGTGCTGGTAACCCAAAGTCAGCCATGCTGAGAGCATTTATACCATGGGAATTGGCAAGTGCTACAAATCAGGACTTTTTTTTTCCAGAAAGCCAGTTGTTAAGTATCTATCAGCACAGCCTTAGGGACACCAGAGTCAAAGCCCAGAGATGGTGAGAGGCAGGATTCTGACAACACTCTGACTCTAAGGCTACAAACCACATCCTCAGGCCAAGGGTGGACCAGAAGTGAATCAGTCCCCGTGTGGGCTGCCATTTGCGATGGTGACCTTAGCGGTCCTGGCCCAGGAATCTCAAGGCTTGAACTTCCCCTGAAATAGTTCCAGATGGGCAGTGTGCCACCAGGCACCTGGAAGAAGCAAACCAACACCGCCTCTAAAGAAAGGTGCTGTTGTCCTGTGGTAAAAATTATTCTTATAATTTTTACCACAGTCTCTAGGATGCACAGATAACCACACGCACAGTAAAACAAAATTCCATCGTCAAGAGCCAGTAAGAACAAGGGACAACGGAAACTGACACTCAGAGTCTTGAGGTTTGGGAATTACAAGCACAAGATAGGAGATAATGACGCTTACTATGTTTAAAGGATAAAAAACTTTTAAATATCTACAAGAGGTAGAAAACCATAAAATATGTCAGAGAAGATTTGAAAGAGAACCAAATAAAAATGTCTAAAACTGAAAAATAACCAAAAATCAGAACTAAAGGCACAGGTTTAGCAGCAGATTTTGCACAGCTGAAGAGACAATAAACAAACAAGAAGACAGTTCTGAAGATACTGTCCACAATGCCACCCAATGGGACAAGACACCCAAGAAGCCAGCAGAAGGAATCAGGATTAGACTGCTACACGAGCAAACAAGTTAAAATGTAATTTTTTTTTTTTTTTGTCTTTTTTTTTCCGTGTCCGGCAACGGATCGCAACCCTCAGTGTTGCCCCCGTACCGGACCAGGGACCGGCAACGGGATTGCAAACCTCGGTGTTGCTCCCGCACCTCGCTCAGCCAGTGAGCGGGAGCCGGTCTGTATGTGGGATCCGAACCCTGGGCGGGAGCGCTGCCGCGCTTCCCAAGCGGCGCACTATCCAGTGCGCCACCGGGCCGGCCCTAAAATGTAATTTTAAAGGATCAAAGAATATTGGGTATCTAGGAATATACCTAACAAAGTTACACCAGACTTCAGTAAAGAAGACTAAAAATTGAGAGAAATGAAGGAATATCAAATAGTAGAGATAAACCATGTTCGTGTATAGAAAAATAGAATATTACAGATGCTCATTCTTCCCAAACTGCTTTTGTTCAATAAAATTCCAACCAAAACTCCAACAAGACTTGTTTCTGTGTCTGTGCAGAGCTTAACAAACTAACTCTAAAATGTTGACAGTAGCAATTATAAGGAGCCCAGGACAGCCCAGAGCCCCTGAAGGAGGAAGGACAGGAGGAGAACTGGCTGCACCAGAGTCTAGACTTACTGTAGAGCCATCGAGACAGCGTGACATTGGCGTGCACAGGAGAGTGGGCCCAGGCACAGTGCGGAGGTCCCAAAGACAGACTTGGGAACGGATGGCCACTTGATTTGTGACTAAGATAGGACCACAGAGCCTTGGAGAACAGATACAGTCTTTGCAGTAATTGGTGCTATATCAGCTGGCTGTCCACAGAGGGGGAAAAATGAATTTGGAGCTTGGCTCACACTACGAACAAAAGTATCTTCAAGGAGATTTATGGATCTAAGTATAAAAGGCGAAACACAAAGCTGTTGGAAGGTAATACAGAGTATTGGCATCATGACCCCAGACTAGGGAGAGAATTTCTAATAAGACACTAAAAGCACAAACCAAAAGGTAAGTTCAATAAATTCAACTACATTAAAATTAAGAAATTCTGGCCTGGCCGGTTAGCTCAGTTGGTTAGAGCACAGTGTTGTAACACCAAGGTCAAGGGTGCAGGTCCCCGCACCAGCCAGCCACCTAAATAAATAAGTACATACTACATTTCAGAAATTCTGTTCCTCGAAAGTCCCTATAATGACAATGAAAAGACACTCCATGCAAGGGAAAGATATAACCAGCAGAGGCCTCGTGTCAAGGATATATGAAAAACAAAAAGAGAAACAACCCCAAAACAGGGTCAAGACTCCAACAAGCACATCACACCAAAGAGAAAATCTACACACCAGATAAACATATGAAAAGGTGTCCAACCTCATCCAATGTCAAGGAAATGCCCAATAAAACCACAATAATGAGATCCCACTACTCGTCCACCAAATCTGCAAAAACTGTAAATTCAGACAATAGCAAGTACGGTGCATCAGGAAGTCCACTCAGCACTGGCAGGCATGTCACCTGGTACAGCCACTTTGAAGAACAGATTGGGTGGAAGACAGGGGAGTTGTAGGGTGGTGAGATCATTCTGTATGGAACTGTCAGGGTGAGTGCCTGTCATTGCACATTGTCAAAACCCACAGAACGCACCAGCAAAGAGTGGATCCTGATGTAAACTATACACTGCAACTAATAATAATGTATCAACGCTGGCTCGTCAATTGCAACAAATACACCACAGTAATGCAAGATGTTAACACCAGGCACACCTCAGAGGGAGGAGGCATAGAGGATCTCCTGCACCTACTGCTCGATTTTTCTGAAACTGAAACTGCTCAAAAATAAAGTCTGTTCATTAAAAACAAAACTAAAGAAAAAAAACCATTTTGGCATCATCTAAAAAGGCTGAAGAGGAGCCCACCCATGGCCCAGAAACTCCCCTTCTAGGAAGAGATCCTAGAAAATGCACCAGCAAACCCTAGAATGTTCTTAGGAGCATTGCTCATGTCAGCCAAATTTGGAAACAACCCAATTTTTCATCAGCAGTGGAATGAATGAATGGACTGTGCTATATTCGAACGATGGGGCACCACCTAGCCATGCAAACCAATGCACTACAGCTGGAGAAATTAACACCAGACGGACAGATACTCCAGGCCCACGTATCGGAAGGTGCGATGTTATGAAGATTGGCTGCACGTCACAACAAAAATGGCAGGTGAAAGAAACAAGAAACAGGGGGATGATGGAGTGCAATCCATTTCCGTAGAACTCACCAACAGAGAACGTTCGTGGGGCTGGTCTAGGGCGGCTAACGCGCAGGTGTTGCCTGTAGAGAGAGAAGGAAGGAGTGGAGGCCACGTGGGTGAAGGGAGGGTTCGGCTAGAAGGGACAGATGGTGGAGCTGGGGTTGGCGGCTGCAACACTGTATTGGGAGACTGCACGGGGGTTACACAGGTACGTGCTTTATAGTTATTGTACATTTATGCATATCGTACATGTACGATTTATGGACTTTTCTGTGGTGTGTTGTGTTTTATAATAAAATAAGCATGAAAAATAAGAAGAATGGACTTAGTTCCATTATTTGGTTGTTTACTCTGCTTAATTTGAGGTGCTGATCACCAGCCACTGTCACCTCTCTAGTCCCAGCCCCCGCCCCCACCACCCACACAAAGGCTGCCACAGCCTTGGGCCCCTTCAGCATTTCTGGGCAAGTGGACGGGCTGGCCACAAACTCCCACGCCCATGTGAGGCTCTCGCCCAATGTCACCCAGGCCTGGCCACAGCCCAGGGCCACCAAACATCCTCCTGAACCAGGGCAGCTCCAGTGCCCCCCACCCCTGTCATTCCCTGCCTCCCTGATGTAGAAATAACCCCATGTCAGGCACCCATACTGTGTGTCTGGGCTTCCCTCCCAATACTTTCAGAGAGGAGTTGACTAATGGGGTGTCACCATCACCCCAGGGGTCCCACTGCTCTGCCAGCGCCCACAGCGGGAACCCTGCATGGGCCAAAAGGAAGCAGCAATCAAGCACTTGCTGCGCTGATCAATAATTAATCTGAACATTAGAAGCATTTTCTTTGGCTGACAAGGAGCTGACTGCTGAAGCTGCTGGGAGCTGCAGAGTCGTCTTCTCCTCCTTCTCCTCCTGGCTCGCCAGCATGGCTTGGGGAGTCCTGCCCCCTTCTCTCTCATGCAGAGACTGCATTGGGTGCCACCCCCTCACACACAGCCTCAGAGACCACTGCACCCCCGGCCCCTCACTCTATCCCTCCTCACATCCCTTCTGCTCCCTGCCCTGCCCTGCCCAGGACTCATCAGCCCCCTACCCCACAGGAACCATGCCAACTACCCTGCCCTACCCCCTCAGACTTCAAGGACCAGCTCAGAGGTCACCTCCATCCCATGTGCAAGGCCCCTCCCAGGACACTGGGGTGGCTCTGTGTTCTCCGTCTGCCCATCCAGCCTTCTCACAACTCCAAAGGCTGCCCCGACAGCCGTGCTGGGGCCCGCAGACTCATCCAGAACAACGTGGGCACAGGAGGCCACTTCCTGACCACCGGCTTAAGCAGAAGGAACTGAGGACAGCGTTGTCAAGATGCCCAACCACCTGGCCAGCCTGAAACAGACCTGCTAACCCTGGGGCTCTTCCTCCAGGCCCTATCCTGCAGGATTCACAACTCCAGCCCGTGTGTGGCTTTAGTCTTTGCAAAATACCTCACAGCGTTCCCCAGATTCCACCCAGCCCAGCCCCAAGCAGTCGGAAAAGGTAGGGGCAATCGCTCCCCTTATGTAGATGACAGGAAAAGGTAAGGACAATCGCTCCCCTTATGTAGATGACAAAACAGAGGCTGAAGGAGAAACTACCTCCCGGATGACACAGCAGGCAGTCACCCAAGTCATCTCTGGTCAAGCCAAGGAAACCTGCCCTTTCCTAGAGTAGGTGACAACATGCCCACCACAGGGGGGTCTCCAGCAGTGGGGGGGGGGGTGCAGTGCAGGTAGAGCTCACTTACAGGGGTCTAGCACAGGGTCATCTGTGCATGGCAAGATGTCCCCACACTCTGCTGGGGCCCAAGGCAGACATCATGATCCACCAAGGGCAGATTGGCCCAGCCCCTTCTCAGGGTCACACAGCTCCAGCTGACCCCTGCCCCTCCCCAGAGCCCCTACCTCCTCGAACTCCCCGCAGCCCTGTCCCCTGCTCTGGAATGGTCTCCCCAGTTCCCCATCGCTGCTGCCAGACCATGTTCCCCCCAAGTCCCTCAAACGCCCCAACTCCTTTGCAGTTCACAGCTAAAGATCACACTCCTTGCTATCGCCCTCGACTGCATGAAGCCCCAGTCACCCCGCCAGTCACTGATGGCATCAGCCCACTATGAAGGGCTAAATTGTGTCCTGAGAATTCACACGTTGAAGCCCTAACCTTCAGTACCTCAGATGAAACTGTGTTTGGAGACGGGGCCTTTAAAGAGGTGGTTAAGCTAAGGTGAGGTTGTTAGTGCGGACCCTCACCCAGTGTGACCAGGGTCCTTGTGAGAAGAGGGGATCGGGACTCAGACACGTACAGAGAGGCAACCATGTGATGACATAGAGAGAAGTGGCTGTCTGCAAGCCAAGGAGAGAGACCTCAGAGAAACAACCCTGCCAGCATCTTGACCTCGGGCTTCTAGAAAATCAATTTCTGTTTCTAGCCCACCCAGCCTGTGGTATTTGTTGTGGCAGCCTGAACAGACCAATGCGCTCACAGTCTCTGAGCATCCATTCGATGCCCGTCTGTTTGCCCCCAGACCCATCTGCTCCAGTGTCATGGTCTCCTCCCCCGTCATCACCAGCAAGCCCATCCCTGCCCCTGGCCTTCCAGCATCCACTCTACGGCCGTGGCCACCTCCCATCCTCCTCACCCCCGCCCTCTGCGACTCCCAGCCACTTGGCGCCGTCCAACCAATCCAGAGCCCACACACCCTGCTCATCTCCTCCAAGGGCTCTCACAGTCTGGGCCAATACCCCCTCCCCTAGTCACCCCAGGACTAGGTGCAGGCAACCAGGGGCAGCTCCTCCCCCCACCCCGCCCTGAGACTTCCCAGACTATTCAACCTAGGCAATCCTCAACCCACTTACCCCACCTCGCCCGCTCCTTCCTGCAGGACCGAAGTGAAGGTCCTGCCGCACACCCCCGCCCCTCTGCCTCCTGAGCCCCCGGCACCTCGTGCAGCTGTGAGCGGCATCACGCCTCGTCTTGGGAGCTGAGTAGCAATGTCAGTCGGCAGCTGATCTGACATCTGCATTTTAAAACACTGCCTCGGCGGCCTGAGCCGGCCCCAATACGTGCAACTGGAATCAAGAAGGCAAGGAGAATGGAAAAGGGCAAAAAAAAAATTGAAGATATGATGGCCAGATAGTTTTTAAAGTATTGAAGAAAATGCCAATGACAGGTCCGAGAATATCATCAGATCCCAAGAGGGCGAACACACGCACATGCACACACGCACACGCACACGCACACGCGCACGCGCACACGCGCACACGCACACGCATCTAAGCACATCATAGTCAAAACACAGAGCCCATGATGAAAAGGACATTTTGAGAAAAGGCCAGAGAGGACACGAGAGGCGAGCTGCTCACGGCAGCCTGTCCCCCGCTGCGGTGCCCTGCACCTGCTCACTGCACAGGAGCAACGCCCAGGAGCCTCTTCACACTCTGCGCCTTTGTCGTGTCCCTCCCTGGCTGCTGCCCCTTGTCGCTGCTCTCCTCCAGGATAGAACTGACTGTTCTCGTGTCTCTCTGCTTCCCACACCCTTCAGCCCGTCTCGGCCCCTTCCCTTCCTGTCCTACCCCACTAGGAACTCACCAAGATGCTCAGTGACTTGCATCAGTGGAGGCCACCGTGCCAGGGGCCAATCTCAGGCCCCCATTGTCCTGGACCTCTCGACAGCAGGTGCCATGGTGGCCTCCCCCCCTTGCAGGTGGCAGGGTCCACACCCACAGCTGCCTCTGCCTCAGTGGCCACGCTTCCCCGCGCTCCTTTGTGGCCCCTTCATCTCCTGCCAGCTTCTAAACCTGAATTTTTCTCCCTTCTGTCCACACCCTCAGGCCCTCCCGGGACTGTGGCTTTCCATGTCAACCTGATGCCGATGGCTCTGGAAGTTTACATCTCCCTGAGCTTCTGACTGGTCAGACCCAACTGCACCTCAACTTCTCTAGCTGATGAACCAACAGGAGCTGCACGTCTAAGACAGAAAGAAAGACAAAGGAAGGAAGGAAACTAAAACCCAGTCCTGCCTGAGCCCCACCTCCCATCAGCCCTCCACTGACTCCCCAGGAGAGTTGTCCAGTAGCTGTGCCCAGGTCCAGCCATGCCTTCCTCCTGCCTAGGCTGGGTAAAGTCACCTTCTCTGTGTAGACAGTAGCCGAGCATGTCATCTTGAGCTGGGGCCTGTCCTCCCGGCTCTGGGAGCATCAGCAGGGTGGGCCCCACCGTACCTGCACAGACACCCCCTTCCCATCAGCAGACCCCACACCAGGCACCAGAGCTCCAGGGCTGTGACACTTGAGCTGTCCCCATGCAGTCTGCCTGCCCAGCCCACAGGCCTGGTTGGAGCAGACCGGCATCCCACTCTCTGGTAGTGAGGCCTGAAGACAAATGCCAGCACATGGAGTCAAGGGGGTTGAGCCACTTTAACCAGGACCTCACTGTACAGTCAGCAGCCAGATTAAGCCTTCATTGCAGGCTGAACTTGGGGGACAAACAGAGGCAGCTAGTATGAAATCATCTTAATCAGATTCCTCTATAATGGGAACAAACACGTTGCCAGCCAAGATGCTGGCAATAAAGATGACGACAAGAATGACAGGGACAAAAACAAAAATGGTGATAATGATCATGATGAAAAGAATCACGAACATGATGGTGGTAGTGATGGTGACGATAACAATGATGACAATCATCAATGATAAAAAAGATCAAAGATGATGACAATGAAAACGATGATGATGGCAGTGGTGACGATGATGCTGATGATGAGGAGGAGGATATGATGATGATGGTGACAATGTGATGACAACGTGATGATGTGATGATGATGATGATGATGATGATGGTGATGATGATGACGATGATGACGTGATGTGATGATGATGGTGATGTGATGATGATGTGATGATGATGGTGATGATTGATGATGGTGATGATGATGGTGATGTGATGATGGTGATGATGATGGTGATGATGATGGTGATGTGATGATGGTGATGATGATGGTGATGTGATGATGGTGATGATGATGATGATGGTGATGTGATGATGATGGTGATGATGTGATGATGATGATGATGATGGTGATGTGATGATGGTGATGATGATGGTGATGATGATGGTGATGTGATGATGATGATGATGATGGTGATGATGATGGTGATGTGATGATGGTGATGATGATGATGATGGTGATGTGATGATGATGGTGATGATGTGATGATGGTGATGATGATGGTGATGATTGATGATGGTGATGATGATGGTGATGTGATGATGGTGATGATGATGGTGATGATGATGATGATGATGGTGATGTGATGATGGTGATGATGGTGATGATGATGATGATGATGATGAGATGATGGTGATGATGATGGCGATGATGATGATGATGTGATGATGATGATGATCATGATGTGATGATGATGATGATCATGATGTGATGATGATGATGATCATGATGTGATGATGATGATGATCATGATGTGATGATGATGATGATCATGATGTGATGATGATGATGATCATGATGTGATGATGATGATGATCATGATGTGATGATGATGATGATCATGATGTGATGATGATGATGATCATGATGTGATGATGATGATGATCATGATGTGATGATGATGATGATCATGATGTGATGATGATGATGATCATGATGTGATGATGATGATGATCATGATGTGATGATGATGATGATCATGATGTGATGATGATGATGATCATGATGTGATGATGATGATGATCATGATGTGATGATGATGATGATCATGATGTGATGATGATGATGATCATGATGTGATGATGATGATGATCATGATGTGATGATGATGATGATCATGATGTGATGATGATGATGATCATGATGTGATGATGATGATGATCATGATGTGATGATGATGATGATCATGATGTGATGATGATGATGATCATGATGTGATGATGATGATGATCATGATGTGATGATGATGATGATCATGATGTGATGATGATGATGATCATGATGTGATG
>NW_007726173.1:912817-1002817 GCF_000696425.1 Galeopterus variegatus | reverse complement strand
TAGAGCCAAGCTTGGGGTTCAGGTTGGTCTGATCGCAGGACGGGCCCTATAACAGAGCATTGGCGTGGGGATGGAGTGTACAAAGCCCTCATCACCATCCTCTGAATTCTCTCAGCAAGGCTGCTACAGAAAAGGGAAGTGGTCCCAGAGGGGCTAGCAACTCACCAAAGATCAGAGCTGCATCAGTGAGTGGCATTCTAGAGGCAGCATCATGTCCCAGAGTGCTGGAGAGGAAGGCAGAGGCCCGGCCACTGGACGGTGTCATGCTTCCATCTCTTCATCTGCCATCATAACAATAAGTCATCTTTACCCACCTTTCAGGTGGCTGGGGAGACGCACAGATGCCAGGCACCCACTGGGTGTTCAGTGAGCCCCGCCAGGTCTGACTCTGCCGATCCCAGCCCTAGGCTCCCAGTCCAGTGCTCTGCGCTGCCTTTGCCGCTCTGGCCAGACCTCCAGGACCTGACCACCGCTGGACTCTGGCCTGGGAAGCTGCAGACCTGGGAGGACAGGAGCAGGAGGAGCAGGAGGCAGCCCTGCAGGCGGTGAAATGGTTAAGGCCTCCCAGCCCGTAGAATTGGCTCATTATCATCTCTAATACCGTTCAATACTCACCAGGCGTCCGACACAGCCAGCAGCTCGGCTGTTGGTCCCTTTCTGCCCTCCAAAACATAAAAGATCCCCTAAGCCCCTGCTGGCCCCGGCCCCCTCGCTGGGCCTCATCTCCATATTGTTCTTAATCAGATCGTGGGGAGAGATGCAAATCGATAGACCTTCATTGATCAACACGCCTCCCCGCCATCCCACTGACACATTGTCAGTCCCTCCCCCACAGACAGCCAGGCTAATGGGGGTCCCTGCCTCCCACATAGGTTGGGGGCCTCTTGAAAGGCCCTTATTGGTCTGGGGCGGGGGCCTCCATCACAGCGAGAAGCTGCCAACACCGCATGTGCCGCCTGCCCGCCAGCTTTGTCTCCAGTGATAAACACAAGATTCTCTTCCATCTCAGCCCCCTGTCCAGTTTATCAGGCCTGGTGCTGATAATCTGCTTTCCCCATTGCCGGCCAGGCTTGGGGCAGAAATAGAGGCAAGGCAACATGGAATTAGTGTGACCAGATCTCTGTGACAGGAACAAAAACCGCACATTATGCTCTTTACAAAGCGTGTCCAGCATCGCAGACATACAAAGGGGCCAGAAAAGGAAAGGGCCAGGGAGCCAGCCATTCAGGGCGAGCTCCTTTTCATAGTAAGAGCCAGAGGAAGCTGCCATGTGGAGTCCCCAAGCCAAGTTCCCTTGGGCAAGTCACCTGTTGCCCCCTCCCCCAGCCTCAGGGACACCTACGTCACAGTGCCACCATGAATACTCAAGGACACAAAGCGTCTGTAATTGAGCCTAGCATATGGCAGGTGCTCAATAAACAGCGGCCTGCACAGCTACCTTTAACAGCGTAGTCATCCACAGCAAGTGTGGCATTCAGTACATGTCACATCCTGTCACAAAGCACCTAGAACAGGGCTGGCAGGTACATACCCCACGGAATCGTGGTGGTCAGCACCCTTGCCGGTCCTAGGCCATCACCCAGACAGACACCCCCTGCAAACCAGAAGCACGTGTCTTCTTTGCAGGCTGTGCAGAGCTGTCGGAGGAGCTCCAGGCAGATCGATGCCCACCCATGTCGGAAGTCTGCGGCGGCCCCGCACAACATCTCTACAAATGTTCCTGGACAAGCGGCCACCGCGGCAGGCTGGGAGCCGATCAAACACCATAAATACTGCACACCCAAGGCTGTGACCACATTACCGCACGGTAAGCAAATGACAGGCCTCGGTGGAAACGCCCCTGGAACAACCTCCCACCAAGTAATATGCTGCCTGCACCTGGAAAGCTCGATTAGAGCCCAGCTAAGTAACCGCTCTGGACAAGCAGCCCCTTTTGGAGAGAGAGTGAGCAGGTGAGCAGGAACCACAGAACCTGGACAGGGCTCAGTGGGGATGCTGCTGTCCCCTAAGAGGGGTGGAGTGTGGGCCACTCCACTCTGGGTCTGGCAGCCCCTAGCAGTCACAGTGGGGCTTTGAGTGGTGGTAGCACCGGGGGGATATCCTGCTGCATGGCTTGGGGTCTGAGGCCTCTCAGGGGCAGTAATCCCACTTTAGCACACAGAGGGAGGCTGCTGTGGGATCTGTCCCAGCCAGGCCTAATTGACACCTATCGACAGCCCTCGGGAACACCCCATTGTTCTCCGACAGGGCCTCGAGTGACAGAGGGACTCAGTCTCTGCACGTTTCCATCTAAATGTAGATGCAGGCCCAGCTGAGGCCTCAGCCAGGAGCCACCATCCACACCCAGGGTGACCAGGGCATGTGCCCTCTCAGGCAGGGGGCCCACCAGGGAGGACAGCATAGGGCGCAGGTGGGTAGTTCCCGGCACAGAATTAGGGCTGACCATGGTCAGTGGGGGTGAGTGAGGCATCCAGGGTGGCAGGAAGACCTGACCCAGCCCGGGCCATGGGACGGGCACTGCTCAGGAGTGACTGGCCACCAAGTCCTCCCTTAGGCGCAGCGTCTGCCACGTCCCCCTAGTACAGGCTCCATGCTCTCCCTTCTGGGTGTTCTGCCATGGCTTCCCCCCATGGTGGGTTTCCCCAGCCGATGCCCTCTGGCTGGTGCTCCACGGTTGGTGCTCCGTGGCTGGTGCCCTGTGGCTGGTGTTCCGTGGTTGGTGCCCCATGGCTGGCGCCCCGTGGCTGATGGCTCATGGCTGGTGCCCTGTGGCTGGTGTCTGCTGCCCTCCCTCAGTGTACCTCATCTTAGGCCCCACTGTGTCTTTTGCTTCTCTCTGCAAATGCCTGTTGTCGGGGGCACCCTGGTGGGCAGACCTGGGCCCTGCGGTCAGAGCATAGGCTTGGGGTCAAATCCCAGCACCGCCTGTACTGGCTGAGTGACTTCAGGAAGTAACAATGTCCCAGCCTCAGTTTACTCCTCTGTGAAGTGGACAAACAGTCACGTCTCCCCTGAGGGTGGAGGTGAATTCAAGTGAGGGAGGGAAGTCTGATGCCTGGCACAGCACCACGCACAGCAAGTGCCTGCACGAGACCACCATGAGCTGACCAGCCTCCAGACGCTGGCTCCTGCTAAGAATGGAGAGCCAGTGCTCCAGGAGCTGCTTGTGGCCTCTGGCTGGTGAGGGCACAGGGATGCTCAGGGATCGTGACTAAGGATGGTGGCTGAGCCAGTTCCCAAGCATGCCAGTGCCACCTCCAGCCAGTGTGCCAGTTCCCAGCCACCGTCCACCTGTCCTCACAGTGCCCGGGGAAGGATCCGCTCATGTCACCCCGTTCAAGTCGTCTGGTGGCTCCCCTTGATCCTAGACCAAAGCCCAAGGCCTCTCGGCCAGCACCCGGCCCCCTCCTCATCCTCTTCACCCTCCCGCCACCGCCACGGCTCAGGTCCGTGCTCCAGTCTTGCTGAGCAGTTCATTCTTCCCGAGCAATTCCGTGTCTCCACACCTCTTCCTAAAGTTACCTCATTCTCCAGCTCTGCCTAGTGAACTCCTATTGATACCCCAAGAGCCAGCCCAAACATCCCCTCTTCTGTGAAACCGTCCATTGGTCTCACAAGCAGAGCTGAGTCACCCCATCCTCTGCGCTGCACAGGAGCCCTGGCATAGTCAGAGAGGAGCCTCTGTCACTCACCCCTTTCTGCCACTTTCCAGTCTTTGCAAACAGCTCTTCACCCCCACGGCTGTTGCCAGAGCTGCCTATGACCCCACTGCCCTGGCCCCAGCTGAGTGGTCCCAAGGGAGTCACCAATCCAAGCTGGCCAATCAGAGCCCTTTGCCAGGGAGAGAAAAGTCAATCTCCCTCTGGTGATCACAGGTGGAAGATATAAAATTCAGAGCCTCCAGCCACATGTTTGCCATGACACAGAACAAAGCAGTGAGGGGCTGAAGCCTGCCCTGGAGGCCAGCAGCCAAGAGGTCCATAGAGGGAGACCTTGGGGCCTAGGCCCTGGTGGCCCCCAAGGCCCAGCTGCCTCCTGCCCTTCCCAGTCCAGGTGGTCCAGCCATCCTCGGATTGCACGTGATGCCGGGTCTGGTCCAGCAAACCCCTCAGTTCAGCTACTGTGAGAGTTTCTGTCACTGCCAACCACAGAGTCCCCACGCTAGGGACAGAGATGGCCTCGCCGAGATGATGGCCCCCCGTGAGGTGAGTCACTCAGCCCCTAACATAGGCCCCGATGCAGGCTCCTCATTCACACAAGCTCTTGCAGGGCCCAGAACCAAATATACATTTTTATATTTTGTTTCTTAAAGAAGACCCCACAGCCGTGTAAGCTTCAGGCGCCATAGACCCTTCTTTGGCCACAGCAGCCTGTGAGTCCACAGGGCAGGCCTTCTTCGTCTTGTGCATCTCTCAGGCCGGTGCCCAGGATTCAGGAAACACACAGGAAGTGGGGACCTCATTCCAGTCCCCAGAGTCCTGAGGACCCAGAACTAAGTCAGCACTTCCTGGCTTCCCCCTTAATAACACAGGCACAGGGGAGAGCACACAGAGGAGGGGGGACAAGGACACTCGCAGCTGGTGGCATCTGCAGGTCAGTCCTAAGTCCTTCTTCCAACAGAAGCCTCCTGTTAGCAGGGGGCTGGGGGTGTCTCCCATGGGGACAGGCCAATTCCTTATAGCAGCGCTTTAAGGCCCAGCAGGGGGCCATCTCCCCACCAAGCCCAACAGGGGCCATCTCATCAGACCACTGTCCCCAGCAGCAAGGGAGACCCAGTCTACTCTGAGAGCCTTGTTCAGCAGCTGCCACCATAAGGGCCGTGGAGGAGCCAGGGACACCCGCCCCCACCCCTGGCACCACCCAAACTCAATGTCGGGCTCACCAGAGTTCCTGCCACTAAATCAAACACTAATAAGCTCCCCCTAATTTCTCTAAGACAGTGTTAGCCATACAAAATAAAATGTAAATGTTAATAAGACAGCAGCTGCCTGGAAGGCCGGGGCGTGCGGCCTGGGAAACGGTGATTTACTGTTTGCCGAGGCGGGCGAGGCGCACTTGCCGGAGAGACGTCGGCGCTCTCGCCGCAGCCGCAGGCCGTGCTCACACCAGCCTTTTGCCTGGAAATGTCTGCCCAGGCTGCGATGGGATCTTGGGGTCCTTGGACCCTGGAGAACCCCGGCCAGATCTGGAGACCCCAGACTCGAGGCCAAGTGTTGCAGTATAAGCGGGTAGGTCTGAGACAGGCGCCTCCTCACCGTTAATCAGGACTGAGAAGCCCGTCCAGACGGCCAGGAGGGTTCTGCTGGGGTCACCAGTGCCAGCCAAGTGGCCGTGTCTATGGACAGGTTCTGAGAAGGCCCAGCCTGGCGGTCTGTGGGCCCCCTACTATGCCCCTCTGGTTACCCCCCAGGGTGTGTGCAGCATCTCACTGTTTCCAGGACCACCTTGGACCCCACACCCTGTGTCTGGCCCCTCCATGACTGACACCAACCTCGGCCACAGCCCCTGCCCTAGGCCTGTCTTCTGGAATATTCCTGCTCCAAGGCCCTAGACCAAACTGAATCTAAACCCTCAAGCTTCCTGGTGACTGTAAACCAGGGGCCAGGAGAGGGGAATGCTCCATAAATCTCTTTTGAGACATTTGCCCAGATACCAGACACCAAAATCTCCGCAGCAGGCCATACTCGCGGGGAGGAAAGGAAACGGGCGTCCGCAGCAGTGGCCTGGAGGCCACAGAACAACCACGCAGGGGACGGTTAGTACTAGAGACACTAGCACTCAGCAAGTTGTTACCGGGGGTTTGTGTTTTGTTTTTTTGCTTTAACTATATTTTAACTGTAGATCGACGCTTGGCATCCAGGTGGTGGGGCTGAGGCCTTTATTCATAAGAGAAGGACAAAGAGTAAGATGCGGGTGGCAGAGGCGGGGACAGTGGGCGGTGGCTCGGGGCCATCCCAGGAGGGCGGCATCCCCCCGGCCCCCTCCATGCTGCTTCAGAGGCCCCACAGTGAACAGCTCCCTCCACTCAGTGAAAATCCATCCAGCTCTAATGGAAACGTTAACCTCAATTTCTGCTGATTTCGAGGCTAGAGGACGCCCCCGCCGCAGCCCTGTGCCACTCACACACATGCTCCCACCAGCCCTGGGAGTGCTCAGCGAGGGTCACTGCAGTGACAATGATGCAGACTGGCATCATCAAAGCTGCGGCAGGCAGGGCTCAGCCAACTCACTCTGCACAGGTTTAACGTGGCAGACAGACAGGAGCCCTGTGCCCCTCTCCCCGGCAGTCAGGCCAGTTGTGCCCCCCCAGAGAGGCTCCATGAATTATTAAATAAAGTGGGTGACTTGGGCAGCTGCACCCCTCACAAGGTCACCAAGTCTCCAGAGCAACAATTCCAGGACGCTCAGGCCGTGGGTGGTCAGAGAAGGGAGGAGAGAGCTACAGAGAGGCGGGAGTGTGCAGAGTCCTGGGAGGGGCTTTGGGGAGGGCAGGGGTCTGGGAAGTGGACTGGGCCTTCCACCTCAGCTCCCCTCAGCAGGTGAGCAGAGTGACCGGAGCAGGGCTCAGCCAACGGGGAAGACCCAAGAGCTGAGACCCGCAGCAGGGCGCAGAGGGGCTTGCACCTGCTCACTGCCTGGGGCGGGTGGGGGCGCACAGTTACCACCAGGCACGGCAGAGATGCTACCAAGAAGCCGAGGGAGTGTGCAGGGGCCGCCGGGAGGAGGAGGGAAGGAGATGCCAGCCTCCATGTCCCTGATGGCTCCATCTGCACCTAGACAGGGGCAGGGCCAGGCCTGAGAGCCGGGTCAGGGCCCAACCCATTTGGAGGGTCAGAGAGAAGCCAGCTGTTCCCTGAAGGACCCCAGCTCATACCTCTGGTCTCCTATGCACCAGGCCCTGCATGGCAGCCCTGTTGCAGGCCCAGGACAGTAGTACCCCAAGAGCTGGCACTAGCGGGGGGACCATGAAGCCAGAAGAGGAAGCTGAGGGTGGGGATGCACACTCTTGGGGCTGCAGTCCACATTCCCTGGCCCACCTGCCCTCTCCCTCTGAATCGACTGAGCCAGCTGTGGTCTCGTCAGCTGGAGAATGACCTCGCTGTTTTCCTCAGGTGGGCCTCCACGTCCAGTGCCCTGCCACGCTCCAGTCTTTGCAGACAAGTCTGAGCCTCACTCCTATACAGGCATCATGACATCCTGCGCTGCCGGGGGCTGGGCCCCTGAGAGCCCATTGGTAAGTAGCCGGGAAACTTGGCGGCTTGAAATCAGCCATGGTGGGAGTGTTGACAACATGGAAATGGGCAGAACCACAAGTCAGGGTTGCTTTTTCTTTCTTTGAGAGATGGTTAACCATGCCCTCTGCCCTGCCCACCCTGCAGCGGTGTCACGGGGACTCCTTTTGGTGAGTCAAGCGGCTCCACCACTCCACACTCAGAGGGGGCTCTTGTGGGTCCCCTCCCACCCCTTTCAGGTCAGTTCATTTCACCAAGGGTTTCTCAAAGCTTCCTGTGAGTCAGACCCAGATCTCCAGGCTGGGGACCCACGGGGCAGTCAACAGGCCCCCAGGCTCACAGAGGAGTGATCTCTGCACATGGGGATGGAAGCTCTCCCAGATATCCCCAGAGGGTCTCTTGAGCGACGCGTGAATGCGTGCTGCTAGCCCGCCCAGAGGCCTGCACGTGAGCCTGGAGCCCAGAGCTCCCTGACACCCAGCAGACAACCCCAACTTGCACGGACACTCCACCCAGGCGAGCCGGGCTGCGTGGCTGCGCCGTCCAGACCAGGGCGGTGGGCTTGCCTGTGCCAAGGGAGGCGATACTAGGGGCAGAGAACCGTGAGAGCAGATCCTTAACCTGCGCTCCGAAGTAAGCGGGAAGATCTTTTTCCAATTACCCCAAACATAAGAGCTTGGTTTTCCATGTCAGAGAACAAACATTCCATCATTTTTATCTGTTCTGTCAGGGCCCAGAGCTCTGCTTTGCCGTGGCAGTCTCAGGAGGCAGCTCCACATAAAGTAATCAGAGCCAGGCTCGAGCCACCCCACTGACCTGCAGAGCCACCTCCCAGCAGTCCGATGGTGGAGGCCCACACGGGTGGCTGCAGGGGAGGATGAGACGGGATCTCTGGAGAGGAAGGGCCCAGCCCACCTTCTCAGAAGGCAGGCTCACAGCAGACTCAGACCCCAGGGGTCAGAGGGCCTCAGGGCCACCAGGTGGGCCACTGACCAGAGAGCTTCTCACACCCAAGGCTGCCAAGGTCACCCCTCAGCTTGGAGCCTTCCAGACCACCCTGCCTTCAGGATGGAGTCTCATCTCTTCACCTGACATCCAAGCCCCTGCAACCTGGTCCCTCAAACATCTCTCTACGTCCCCCTACCCAGGCCCACCACGCTGTTCCATCCTCCGGGTTTGCCCACATGGGTGCACTCTGACCTGCATGACATGGCAGTGCCCCCACTGCTTTTCTTTCCCTGGATGCTGAAGGCTTGGGCTGCACACCTGGGATCCTCTGCTGCCATATGACTGAGGTCCCCAGTCCCTGTGCACCCCCCAACCCAGCCCTCGCCTGCTGGGTCATGAGCTCACAGAGGGCTCTGCATAATTTCAGGCCCCTGGAGTCCAGCCGGGGCCTGGCACACAGTAGGACTCCAGCAGCCCTTGAGACCACCTCCTCACCACCTGCCAGTGCCCACCTGGGGGTACATGCTGACTGTTGGGGGGTTTGGGGGCTGCCATGCACAGCAGGTGCACTCTGACCTGCATGCCACTTGCAGGCCTCGTTCACAGCTGTGCCCCCATCTCCCCCTCCCCAGCGCAGCCCAGCCTGAGGAGCAGGAACTCAAGGACACTTGGGAGGACACGTGAGAAGAGGTGAAGGTGCATCCAGGGCTGCAGAGGTGTGTGGGAGGGACAAGAGCTCTCCCAAATGGGGAGAGCCGAGGGGGGGGCCTCCCCATAGCCCGGTGCAGCTAGCTCCAGGAGCTCGAAGGAGGGGGCCCAGGGCGCTCGGGGCTGTGCAGCAGCTGACGTAGAGGGCACCTGCAGGGGTCCCAGATGCCTCATGTTCCTGATTCTTCCTGAGAAGTGGCTACCTTGGTCTCTTTGTACGGATAGGAACACCCAGGCAGGAGCAATTAAGTAACCTGCCCATATCAAGTGGCCAGCAAGGGCGGCCGGAGCAGGGCCCCCGAGACCCTCTGCTTGTCAGCGCCTGGATTCAAATCTGCTTCAAAGTGCAGCCAGCCCATACCCCTAGCCCAGCACCCTCCCCTTCCTCTCTCCCTGCAGAGGACCCGCCACTGCAAAATGGGGACCTTGCCCCACGACACCCCTCCCTCCACCCTGCCCTTCCTGGGGCAGCACGCGCAGGGTCAGGGCATCGGGCCACACGCGGGAGCTTCCGCAGACCTGAGCTGATGAGCGTGAAGCAGGCTTTGTTGTCAGCCCTGGGCAGCTCCCACATGGGCTCTCCCCATGCCCTCAAAGATGAAGGGCGCCCGCCCAGAGGAGGACCTGGGGAGGCCTCAGGTCTGTCCCACCTTTGAGGGAACAAGCCCGTACCCCAGGGACCCCTCTGAGTGCCCACCCTCCAAAGGAGTTGGCCCAGGCCCCCTTCAATCCCCCTCACCCCAAAACCAAACACTCCTTGGGGCTAAGTCAACAGGATCATCAGGCCACCTCCTGAAGGGTGATAAATCCACGGTCGGAATAATCCCAAGCCCAGGAAGCCTCCGTATATCAGAGGAACCGGCTGTCATCAGCACAGCAGCCGCCTCCTTCCAGGCCAGCTCTGGCCCCACACCCGGGCTCCACATCGCGGGGAAGCTGCTGCCACTCGCGCGGGCTGAGTTATTTACGGACGTGGAACCAGACCCAGAGACGCTCAGCAGCGGCAAATTCCCCCTCCCGCCCGCCTGCCTTGTCACCCCCTCCTGTTCATCCAGGATGATGTGGGAAGCTACATTGTATATCCACCGCCCCCTGGAACCTGTCACCGAGCCACCTTATTTACCGACAGCCCCTGTCACCAGCCAGGGCAGGCTTCAGTGCCAAAGCTGCGGCTTAATGGATGGGGACAAGGATGAATTTCTCTCAAAGAGGCTCGAATTCCAAAAGGGACGCAGCCACCACTTGTGTTATTGTTTTGTTGGGGGGTGGCTGAGTGTAACCCGTGAAGGGATACTGTGCACAGCCCTGCGGTGACCAGGAACTCCAGACAGCTGCTGAGGACACACCACGGGACCAGCTGGGTGCTCCTGGGGAGGAGCCCCTCTCCCCTCTAAGGCTCCAGCCCACCTCCCCCGCATACCCCCAGCAGAGCCCCAGGAGGGGAAGAGCCCACCCAGACACTGCACGCTGCCAGCGCCAGTCTCCCCAGATTGTTGAAATGCATCACCACCCTCCCCGGCCCCAGGCCTGCGGCCCGCCCCACCCGTCACTGGCCACAGTGGCCTTGGGGAGGAGGTGACCGGTGAACATGGGCGCCTGCCAAGACCTCTGTTGCTGTCACATTAGAAGGAGTCCCAGGAGGACTTGCACCGGAAGCATCCCACAGCCTGTCATTAAATATTGATAAGTGGGGGGAGGGCGCTATGCAAATTATCTATCGATTTTCCACGAGATCGGACTGAGGTATTGAGAGGCCCGAGGAGAGGAGGGGGCTGGGGGCAACTCTCTGTGCCAGCCTTGCTGTGGGCAGGAGGCCCTGGTCCAACAAGCCCTGGAATCCAGGCACCAAAGCGAGGCGTGGGTCGGGGAGACCACAGAGAGATGGAGTCCCAGGATCTGGATTCTAGCCTTGCTGCTTATATGCTGGCCCTTTGTGTTTGTTTTTTGTTGTTGTTGTTTTGTTTTAATAGATGCACTAGGAATTTATTTTTTAACTTTAAAAGAATTTGCATAGTAAAGATTTAAGAATTAGTGATAATGTATATTACTGAAAGTGCCCTTTGTAAAACATCTTGAAGAACTGAATTCCATATCTACTTTAAAGAACAGGAATGCCTCAATTTCTAAGAAGGAATGAAATTGTCTCTCTTTCGACTGAGGAGACAGAGGCCCAGGTGGTCCTTGCTCCTCGGCTGTCAAGAGGCGAGACCAGAGCCACCTGAAGCGGTGACCGTGGGAAACATGGCACGCGAGGCTGGGGTTCTGCAGGTTTCCCACCCTCTCGGCAGAAGGGTAACACTCCTGGAGCGTCCTGCTCTCCCAGTGGCATTGCCTCAGGGGTGGCACTGGACACCCTACATGCCTCATTTCGTTTAATCCTAAAAAAGCCCCGCAGCCCATACCAGGCCCTATGAGACCCATTTCACCAGTTGGGCTGAGATTGGGCCAGTTTGCAAGTCCACAGCTACTGATCCCAGACCCCTCTTCCAGGGGACTCCCAATGTGCCTTAAACACTGTGCCTTCTGTTTAAGAAACCAGTGGGTCCTTCCTTCTAGAGAGATTTTGATGCAAAATGGTCCCTTTCAAAAGTGGAGCTTCTTTGGGAAGCAGCTGCTCTGCTCTCCAGAAGCCTCCACTTTGCAGAACAGACTTGCTGGCGGGCATTCCCTGGCCCAGCGCTGTTCACACCGAGGATGCCTGCTCCCAAACTCCACAGCCCCCCGAGTCCTGGGAGACAGAGCCCAGGCAGGCAATGGTCATGTTCCTTCAGCCAAGACTTCCCAGCCCAAATCCCCACCGTATGAGATGTGGAACTGAGGCCCAGGGAGAAGCCAGGACTTGCCCAAGCGCCCCCAGTGAATGGGGACCAAGTGGGACTTCCTGACCCTTAGCCCAGTGCGTGTCTCCTTTCCCACAGGCCAGGCCAGGGCCTCTGTGTGGCCCTCCAAGGTGCGGACTCTGTTTCTCCAGCAGAATGGACCTGCCACAGCAGAGCGCACAGGGCCACTGGTCCCAGACAGGCCTGGCCAGGGCTGAGCCAAAATCAGGAAGAAAATGAAAGGGTCCCTTCCTCTGAGAAGCTGAGAATGGCTTGTTTGCAAGGCTAATCCCCCAAGATGCCCCAAAGTGTAGGAATCAGCCACATGGGTTCTGATACTTCTCCAGCGTTCCAGCCACCCGCAGCCCCCAGGACCCAGGTGAGCCCCTGCCCAGCCACCAGGAAGAGCCCCAAGCCCGGGCGCACATCAGCCCCCAGTGCCCAGCACAGGGGAGGTGTGGAGGCCCCATAGCTGGGGTTCAGAACTTCCTTCCCGGAGGTCCCCTTGGGCCCCAGGAGAGCACTGCCGCACTCCCTTGTCCAAGCCAGGGACAAGAGTTCAGCCCAGCAGTCATCTCCACCAGCTGCACACCCAGGCCCCATGAGGGGACAGTCCCCTCACCACCTCCGTGCCTAGCCGGGCTCTGCTCCTACCTCCCTAGATCTGGACCTTTGAAATAATGCTGCTTCTCTCATAGAATAGCGAAGGTGTCGGGGTGGGCACATTGGTGGCAGCTAGACACAAGCCTGCCCCCCGCTCCCAGCCTCCCCTGCTGAGCTCAGCCCCTGCACCAAGAATTCCTTCGTTACCAAAGCACGGCTGGGCGCTCCTGGCTGATACGGGCACAGAGTGGGCAGCGTGGGAGGGGGCAGCTGGGCTGCAGACCCTAATGTGAGAACACCCCCACCAGCCAGGCCCCGTGACCCAGGGAAGGCCAGCCCGCCTGGGTAGTGGCCGAGCTGCCTTTGTCCTCTCCTCTCCCACCGGTTCCTCCAGGGCTTTCTCTGGCCTGGGAGAAAGAAATGATGCTATTTTCCTCTCCTCCAAATCTGTCAAGGAAGGGGTTTTGTGGTTGAGAGTAGGAGAGAGTGTTCGCCCCTCCCTGCAGTCAATTTTTCATGCAATTAGAAATCCAAGGGGCACGTTTCGTGCCCGCAGTGGGGTGTGGAGTGACACACGGAGGGGCTGGGGACTGAGTCTTCCAGGAGCCCTCTGTTTCTGCCCCATCCTGCAGCACCAGGCGTGGCGAGGCACACAGGAGCTGTCGCTGATGGCCCCCGCATTCACGGGGGACAGCCCGCCTCCTCTCACCCCTCCCTGTCTATGAGCATGTGTCCCCCTCCAGCTGACGGCAACGTCTCTCCCAAGTCATTACTGACCCAGCGGGTCCTAAAAACCCAGCCTGGGCCCCTATAGTCCTGGCAGGGTGGGGGGGCTTTGGGGAGAGGAACTGGGGCCAGCGTGAGGGGGCAGTGGGGCCCCACCGCCCACTGTGCAACTTGAGTGTGTGACCAGCAGGGTCAGTGTCCTGCAGGCCTTGCCAGCTGCTCCTTCCAGTTCATTCCAAGGTGTTAAGAGGCAGAACCGGCAGACAGCAGCGGGGGGGCGGGGGGCGAGAGCCATGAAGAGCAGACACGCCGCTTTCCCACAGCCCTCCCTGCATCCCTGCAGCAGACCCCATTTCTCTACGCCAGAAACAGAACCGCACACCAGCCTTTAATGCCTTTGCCAGGACTCTTATGGTAGAAATAATTAACACAAAAGAAAACAGGCAGCAGTCAAAACTCTCCTGGAAAAAGTCTACCTAAATGCAACCTGACGAGTGTCTTCTTGAGCAGGAGAGACACCAACTCCAGCAGGACGGGCAGGCGCATCCACAGGTGAAACACTCACGGCACACAGGAAAGACTTCGGTGAGAGGAGAATTCTGAAAAAAAAAAACTAGAAACGATCTAACTATTCTGCATGGGAAACTGATCAAGGAATTAGATCATCTTTGAGCCTGGATGGTGGTCACAACGACGTCAGGTCCCAGCCCCAGAACCCGTGAATGTAAAAGTCTTTGCAGATGGATCATGAGATTGGGAAGTCGTCCTGGGTTACCCCAGTTCCCCAGGTGAATCCTAAATGCATCACGCACATCTTATACAGGGAGGCAGAGGGAAACTCGACACACACAGAGGAAGAGGTGTGTGAAGACGGAGGCAGAGACCGAAGGGAGGTGGCCGAGGACGCCTGGAGCTGCAGGAAGCTGGAAGAGGCAGGAAGGTCCCTGGCTAGAGCCTCCAGAGGGAGTGCGTCCCTGCAGACACCTCGATTGTGGCCCAGTGATGCTGATTTCAGATCTGGGGACTCAAGAATTTTGAGAGGATGCGTTTCTGTTTTCGTTAGCTTCTCAGTTTGTGCTAATTTGTTACAATGGCCACAGGACACTAATATCACTGAGCAAGGTCTCACTGCCCAACACATACAGAAGCCAATTCCATGGCACCAGGTTTTGAGAAAAGAAAAGGCTTTATTTCGTGAGGTCAATGGCATGGAGACGGGGGTCAAGGCTCTCAAACCTGTCTGCCCGATCCAGGGGCTGTGCAGGCTTTTAAGGGTATCGTGTTTCCCTGACTGACTAACTCCACGTGGGGCCGTACGACAGGGCAACGGTAGGACTGGACAGGTGCACTCAGGCTACAAATGCTAATGAGGTAATAAGGCCGACTGGCTGGAAAATCAAGAACTGATTGGTCAACTCTGAATCCAGTCCCTTGGTGGAGGATTGTGCCCAAGGCCATCTGTAGGGCAAGGTCCTCTTACACTCACCTTACACCTTGCTGGAAAATTTTGAAATAACTTGGGATAGGGAAAAAAAAAGTTTTGGCTAATTTTATACAGTTTCACTAATACAAGGTGCTATGGGTTAAATATGTCACCCAAAAGTCAAATATATTAGAAACTTGATCTATATTGTAACAGCGCTAAGAGGGTGGGAAATCCTATTATGGTAATTGAAAGGTGGGGTCCTTTAGAGGTGATTAGATTGTGCGGACTGTGCCCCTGTGAATGCATTGCTGGTTTAATGGTGGTCATGGGCGTGGTTCTGATGGCTTTGAAAGGAGAGCAGGTGAGAAGCTTAGCTCACTCACTCAACCATTCTCCAGGTGATTCCCTGGTCACCATGGGACCCTGGAGAGAGTTCTCCCCAGAAGAAGGCCCTCACCAGAGGTGACACCTGGATCTTGGACTCCCCAGCCTCCAAAACTGTAAGATATAAATTTCATTTCCCTATAAATTACACAGTTTCAAGTATTCATTTAGAAGCAGGAGAAACAGAATAATACACAAGGCACATTTTCCAGAAAAATAACCCACTGAGGCAGTGTATTAGTTTCTTGTGCTGTGTGACAAATTACCACAAACTTAGCCTCTTAAAACACCTGTCAATGAGTCCACAGTCTGCAGGTCAGACGTGCGCTCTGCAAGGCTGGGTTCTCTGCTCAGGTGCAGTCAGGGAGCTGTCTGGGCTGCGTTCTCATCTGGAAGCTCTGGGGAAGAATCCACTTGCGGACTCATTCAGGTGTTGGCAGAATTTGGCTTTCTGAGCTGTAAGAGGGAGGTCAAGTTTTTCTGGCTATTGGCTGGGGGAGGCCCTCAGCAACTATGGGCTGCTTGTCATGTGTCCCCACCCCATCTGCAACCAGCTACAGTACATCTCTGATTTCCCCCCACTGCCAGAGCCAGAGAAACCTCGCTGGCTTAAAAAGGTGATGAGGTCAGGCCCCCAGACCATCACCCTTAATTACATCTGCAAATTCCCTTGTCTCACTTATCAGAACATAATCACAGGCACTCGCCCCAGGGGTGGAGCTCGTGGGGCCATCCTGGAATTCTGCCTACCACCGACATATGGTGTGGATGACAATATTCATAAAAATGAAATCAAATATCTCAAGACAAAATGTCCTCGAATCAGGACGATGGGGTCACGTACTCCCCAGCCACTGGGGCAGGCTGAAAGGGGTGCTCCTAGGAGGCCAGGCGCTGGTGGGGGAGGGACACGATGGCTTCTCGTTCACCTGATCCTCCAAAGGGAGGCTCCCCTGTGTGGGTCCCCAGCCAGGTGCCCTCACGATCCTCTCTCTCCCTGCAAGCTTCATGGCAGCCTCAGGAGGGGCCACGCCCCCTGCACCCCTGCAGCCCCTGAGGACTCGCCTCTCTGTCTCCATCCCTACCTCACACGATTTCCAAGCCAGGCCCTTCTCAGGTGGTCCCAAGTCCACCCTGGGCCTGAGCTGACTCTCCGGCCATGGGTGGGGACTACAAGGCCAAGGGCCTGGCTTCTGTCCCAGCTCTGCTAGGGATGCTCTGTGGGCCTCCACCGCTCTGGCTGGTTGATGGAGCCTCTGCTATGCCCGGTGCTGTGCGCCAGGTACCTGCTCAGCTACCCAGGGGGTGCGCAGGATCCCACACCCTCCAAATCTATTGGCTCCGGCAGAGCTGCTACAACAGGCACTGGTGGTGCCCCGCAGTGACCTCTCAGCCCCCGCCATTCCTGTGTGTGCAACTATGTCCTTGTCCTGCCACACGCACCTGGTGGTGTCCTCGGCCCACCCCCAGGAGCAGCCCCCAGGCCAGTACAGTGGGGCTTGGGGAATGAACATCCCGCTCCCTTATTCCTCGGGTGGGATGACTCTGGCATGTTCCACGTCATCTCCCGAGGCCTCCAGAGGGGCTGCACCGTTTGCCCTCCGTGTGAACAGTTCACTCGCCTTCCTATGGCTGGCTCCATCCACGACTCGACGATCCCTAGGTCACTCTCCAAATTGACTGCTTGCCCTCAAACCCTGGTCTCAGGCTGCACTTCTAGGAAAACCCAACTTCACATTGAGTTTGGACCGAGAGGGATGCAGCCCCTTACAGGTGAAGAAACTGAGACAATGAGACATGGAATAGCCCACCAAAGATCTCAGGACACATCATGTGCAAGAGCAGGACAGACCCCAGGTCCAGCTCTCAGGCCACCCTCTGGGCCAGAGGCTCTTCCTCCCTTTTGCCATCCCTTTGTCCCCCTGGTGAGTCGGGGACCAGCCCCTGGACTCCCCTTTCCTTAGAAGCATCCAGAGCACTTGGATGGGCTCAGGCCCCACTGGGCAGCATGCAAAGACCCTGGCTGACCCAAGACTCAGAGCCCCAGGCTCACTGCACACCCAAGCTCCCCGAGCTCACCCTCCTGCCACGCTGGCCCAGCCACCCTCCCCGCCCCTCGATTGTCACTTGTGGATTCCCCCAGATGGATGGGCCAGGCTTATCTGCAAGGCTGGAGCTACAGGATTTATGTACTGGAAGCCTATGTCTAACGCCTGCGGTAGTTGAGGAGCAGTAAGTTCTGCCTGCGGCACCCGGGACACGCTTTCTACCGATTCCTCACATTATGAGCTTCCTCCAGGGATCAGAATCCCATCACAGGCATCAGAGTGGCAGGGCGTGATAGATAGACTGGGTGCCTGGCATGGGGCCACCGCGGGCTGCTCCAGAGGGACCTGGGGTGTGAATTCAGGTGGCTGATTCTGTTCCTTGAGTGAGGCCGTGGAGGGCCCCAGGTCTCTTGTAAGAAAGGAAGTAAACCCCTCCCTGCAATGAGGTTTCATCAGACACCTCTCTGCTGGAGGCCACCCCTGGCCCAGGCGCCTCCCCGGGCAGGATAAGCCGGCCCCAGGTGGTCTCTGATCAAGGACCCCAGACCCACCCTGCAAGGACTCCCCTCCCCATCCCCTCCTCCCATCCAGTCTGGCTGACTCTTCCTGACCCCTCTTGCCCTCCCTGCCACATGCAGACGGACACCCTGACCAGCCAATCCTGCTCCCTGGAATTCTAGATTTTGCTCTGCATGCCCAGAGCCTCCATCCCTGAACCCTGAGCCCCCAACACTGCTGCCCCTCTGGGCTGGGGCAGAGACCCTCCCTGAGCTCTTCCAAGCTCCTGGTGCCCTGTCCTGCTGGGTCCTGACACAAAACGGCACAAAGGACATCAACTGCTGGAAAGGAGGAAGCAGCCATGCGGTTCACGCATGCAGCAACTGAATCCTCAGTCTGACGTTTATTTCAGCAGAGCTGTAATTAAAATGCATTTGGGAAGCACTTACTTGTGTCTAATTAGACCTTGTTGGGTTTCTATGGAGATCCCCTCGGTTGTAACAGGAATGTCACCGTCCCCAGCAGCAGGCCGTGGACGGCCGTGGCACGGCAGACAGTGCAGGGCCATGGCCCGTGGCTGCTCCGATCCCTCCACCCTTTGACAGACTCTAGGGCTGCCCGCTCAGGGCCGGGAGACACGGTTGGGGCCAAGTTGTCCAAAATGGCTCCTGGGCTGGTTGGCTTCGTGGGAGGGAGTTCCAGCCTCACAGCTCCCCAGGACCCCCACCCAGTCTCCACAGAGGGGGTTGCTGGGCCTCAGAGCGCCTGCCACCCAGCCTGGTGGGAGCACTGGCCACGCCGCAACACACACGGGCAGCCCCAGCCTCTCCCTCCAGGAGAGATCAGCTACATGCAGCCTCCTGCCGCTCCCCTTGAGAGCGGCTGGGGATGCCACAAGAAGGCCAGCCACTGTGACTCGTCCCAAGGACCCAGACAGACAGATGGACAGAGGACAAAGAGCCACAGAGCCAGAGGACTCTCTGAAGGAGCAAGGATGGGCTCTGAGGCCCATGTCCTGCGTAGATTAAGCATCTCTGTGCGTGATGCTCTGTGACAGTCATCCCCACGCAGTGTGACCCCCCATATGTGCTTTACAGGGGGGCCAGGGCTGCTCCAGGGAAGGTGGGGAGCAGAGAGGCTGGCAGCAAAGAGGGCCCACCTCAGCATGTTCACCCCATTTTGTTGATGAGGAAACTGAGGCAGAACAGCTCAGCCCAGAGGAGGGGAGGGACTTCTGTAGAATCTCAAGACCCAGCTCTGCAGGGGCTCCCCAACATCTGATGGTCAGGAAGTGGGGAAGGGCAGAGGGCGACATGTGTATAGGGCATGAGGACGTGAGAGGCCAAGGACGGGCAAACACAGGTGAGGACATGGCATGCCCAGGGAGGGGCCTGGCCTGTGGAGGGGTGGCAGGCGAAGGAAGGAGGACATTCACCCTCTCAGCATCCCTCCAACTGGCCGGGGATCAATGCTGAGGGCTAGGCTGCTGTGGGCCTCCCAGGTACCCGCAGTGGCCAGCAAAGCTCTTGGAGACAAAGGGACTTCTCTAACCCAAGGTCGCTCCACACAGGTGCCCATGATGCTTTCCGGGCTTCGGGGGCACTAAGGTGGCAGATAGGCACACCAGCTGCATACCGTGGGACACATGGGACACTGTGGGTCTCCTCACATGCCCAGTGGTGAGGCTGGGCGAGTAGGCCCCTTGCACAGAACTGGGCACAGAGGCCAGCATGGGGCTTCTCAGGCCTGGAAAGTCCTTGGAGTCCTGGCCAGGTCAGGCCTGAGCCCAGCATCCAGGAAGAATGAGGTGCAGACTGGGAGCCTGGAACACGCCCATGAAAGAGCTCCCTGCCAGGCCCAGCCAGCCGCCCATGCCCCAAGCCACCTGCCCCTACCCCTCAAGGCTGACACTGTAGCCAGCGCCAGCACCCAGGGACCCCTCTGCAGGGGCAGAGTCCAGGAGGCCCCCAGGCCTGTGCCAGCAGCTGAGCCACAAGAGCTGGTGGGACGGGGTTTCTCCCCTTGCCCTGAGCTCCTCTCTACTCCTCCTATGTGAGCAGTTCCTCTCATCCTACTTGCCCCCCACCACCCACACACACGTGCGCCCACATGCACGAACACGCAAACATATGTGCACACGCACACATGCATATACATGCATTGCACATGCGCACCCACTCACATGTGCATGCACACTTGCACATCTGTACAGGCACGTGAGCACCCACTCGCATGTGCATGCACACTTGCACATCTGTACAGGCACGTGAGCACACACACGCATGTGCATGCACACTTGCACGGGTGTACAGGCACACGCACACACATGCACACACACGGTGGTACTCCTTAGGAGCTGCTGGGGACGCGTCTAATTGCTGAATTTACACTAGGCCACCACCAGCCCGGGTTAGACTCATAATTGGACCTGGCGCTGCCGGGCAGCCGAGGCAGGCAGCCTTTGATCCTGTGGCTGGGGCAGACGGCGGCCACCTGGGGAGCTGGCGCTTGGCCATAATTAGCGTCTCCTCCCTCACGCTCAGCACGCCGGGCTCGCTTTCATCTGGAGGACGGCTGGGGCTGCACACTCTCATCTCTCCTCCCCAGGCCCGCCATTGTAATGAGGAGCAGATTGATCGACGGCCCTCCCTGGCCTGGGAGCGCACCCCTCCATCCCCCTTGACGCTGCCTTGTCCTCCCCCTCCCTGCCCTCTTGCTTCACAACCCGCTTTGAGCCTTTGGGGTGCTCAGTCCCCAGCAGAGCATACATTACTCGTGGGTCTCTTGTTTACTGACCAGCTCTGGCCACCAGACTGTCCACTCTACAGGGACAGGATGGGTCTATTCCAGTCATGGCTGTTTCTTTGGGGCCCAGAGTGGTATTCGTGTTTGCTGAATGAATGAATGATGACCATCAGATAGATGGGCAAACTGAGTCTCAGAGAGAACAGTACTGCTCAAGGCCCCAGCAAGCCAGGGTCAGCACTGGCCTGGGGCGCCAGGAGACCATCCTGCGGCAACCACTGTACTGGTGACCGGGCGTGGACCCTCAGAGCCAGCCTTTGTGGCCTGGAGATGGCACCCAGCACAGTCAGGTGTCTGCTCTGACAACCCCAGACTCTGCCACCAGAGAAACCCAAACTCAGGCCTGCACCAGTGGGCCTGGAGGCGCCGGGCCCTCGTGTCCCACAGGTCCTAGCACTGGCTGCGCTCTGTCCACGCAGGGAACTCTCATGGTCAGAGGAGGGGAAGGAAGGCAGCTGGGCCCGCCCATCCACTGACTGCACCTCCTCTAGTCCCAGCGGTGTCCCCAGAAGAGCCCCTGACACTCACAAAGTAGGAGGGGTAGGTTTGGGCTGGAGGGGGAAGGAGCCACCAGAGCCATTCATTTCATTTCCCCCTCCTACTTGTCACCAGCCCTAAGCCCTCTCTTGGGCTGTCCACCCTCCATCCCCTAGAAATGAAGAAATGACAGAACAAGTGACAAAGAGAGTCAGGAGGGACAAGCCGATCCACCGGGGTAGGGCGACAATGCCACAAGGCCCACACAGCTGGCAGCCCCTCCCTCCCCCAGTGGTCCCACCAACCATGAGACTGCAGCCATGTCCCCGACAGGGCTTTGCCCAAAAGGAGGGGTCCCCAAGCCCTGGGGGCCATGGGGAAAGGCTGTGCTTAGTGTCTCCAGCACAGGACAGAGCCCCTTGAGCTTTCCAGAAATTCCCACTTAGGACATCAGACCATTGTCCAGCTGGACCCCAGCTGGGTGGGGGTTCAGAGCCAGGAGTGGCCCCTGAAGGATGCAAGGGGCACACGCCCAGAGCCAGCCTCCTCACCCATGATACGGACATGATCACATAGCAAGCGTGGGACAGGTGTCATTACAACACCAGGGGAGGGTGCTGGCATAGTGCGGAGTCCCATGGCTGGATGTGTCCAGGATCCTATGGCCTGGACCAGGTGAAGCAAACATGGCCTAGCTGTCCCCTCACAAAGGGAACGTCCCGGTACAGGACAACCTCCCTGCCACGCCTATCTCCAGCCTCCCCTACACTGTCCACCTCCTCCCCAGATGCCCTCGCCCCAGGATGCCCTGCCCTGGCTGGCTCACTGCCCATTAACCCCCAAAACACCAGGCCCAGCCATTACGGGGTCCTCACCAGGGCAGACCTCCCCAGGCCCCAGGCTGCACTGGGCCTCCTCTGGATCCTCCAGCCCTGTCCTCCTTCTCAAAGGGCCCGCAGCACTCAGGACCACAACGGCCTAATCGTGTGACCCACAGGCTAGGAACTAAAACTGGGCTCAGCTTTGTTGGAAGAGGTAATGGATGGAAGAAAGCAGGGCAGGGAGGGCAGGAGGGAAGGAAAGACAGAAGAAAGGAAGGGAGGACAGACGGATGATGGACGGTCGGATGGATCGGCAGCTGGGTTGATGGATAGGTCGATGGAATGAAGAAAGAAAGAAGGGAGGCGGGGGGAGGAGGGACGAGGGGGAAAGATGGAGATGGAAGGAAGGAAGGATCTGAGCAAAGAACCCCTCTCAGTGACAGGGAGCTTCTCCTACACGACCTTCTCGCTGCTCTGGCCGTGACACGGAGCCTGCAAGGCGACACCAGCCTCCTTCTGTCACGAGTGGACCTCCACCACCAGCTCCAACGTGCCACGCTCCCTGGTGCAGCAGCTGTCCCTGCCTGCAGCCCATGGGGAGGAACAAAGGGGACCGAGGAGAAGCCCCACACCCACCGCCACCAGCAGGCGTGGCGTGAGCCGGGACCAGCACCGGAGTGACTGTCGGGAGCGCTCACCACTCAGGGTTGTGCAAATCCAGAGAAACCTCCCCAGAAACCCACACAGTTGCGTTTTCTACAGCCTCAAACGCTCTCTGATGGCTCTGACTGGACCAGAAATGGGGTCAGCCATGCTGGGTGTGGGCAGGGGCAGGGGCCGGGGCAGGGGCAAGGGGCTGGCACCTGGAGGCCTGGGCCTGCAGGGGTCGGGAGGGCTGGGGTTATGGAGCCCAGAGGCCAGGAGGAGACTGGGGGATGCACCCTCCTGCTCCTGTAGCCTCTGACCCCTGCTGGCCCTCCCAGAAGCCTGGGGACAAGGAATTCCGCGGTCTCCTGGGCACAAGGGAGCCACAGGTGGATCTGCTGGGCAAACAGAATCTCCAGCACACCTCCTCCGGGCCTTCTCTGCTTCTCCTAGCTGAAAGTAGCTGCTCCTTCCTCCTTCTAGAATGCTCTCTGACCCCCTGTGCCATGTGTCACTCTCTTCTTTCCACTGGCATCAGCTGTGGCTGCATCTTGTACCCCCCAACCCAACCCACCCCACGGGCTCCCTGAAGCCTGGCACCCCAGCTTCCTTGCCTCCATAGCTCCCCACCCAGGGACCAGCCCGCGGGCGTCTTGCCCACCTTTGTCTGCAGTGCCTGGTGTGCCTCAAACTGAGAGGTTACCCTCCTGTCACCTCCGGCTGCTTTTTCATTCAGCTCACAAGCACACGCATGCACACCACTGTGTAGTGCCAAGCAGGACACAATGACGCCCCATAAACGCTCCAACAGGCTGGGGAGCAGCCGAGCGTGGCAATCTGCCTCAGCACGGGGCGCGCCAAGCACCCCCAGGACAGCCATCGGGCATCGGGAAGGGCTGGAGCAGCCAGCACTGGGCCACAGCCCATGCAGATAAGGCCCTTCGCAGCCAGCCGGGCGCCAGGCTACTTGGCATTCACCAGACTCGCCGCGAGTGTGGCCACGCAGGCTGCAGGGACTGCCGCCTCGACCGGGCACTCCCCGTGGGCCGCGCCTAGAGCAGAGGGCACGAAGTGCTCCCCACGAAACCCGCACCTGCCGGGCTGGTCTACAGCTGCGTGCGCTGCCCGCTGGCCCCATGAAGGCGGCCATGCACAGGGGCACATGGCTTAGCCTCGGGGGACCCGGCGAGCCAACCGCCCCCACCCAGGGAGCCACAAGCAAAGTCCCAGGAGGCTGCATCCCGCCCCCACCCCCTGCCGGCTGCTCACCTCCCAGAGAATCGTCTAAATAAAGACTCCACAGCGGCGGGGAGAGCGAGGGTTTAGGGAAGAAGACGCGGAGGAAGTGGGTTGAGAGAAATCTGAGCAGCTGGTTGACGACTCTTCCTGGGGGAAGAAAGTCACTCGGGCACCTCCAACGTGAGGAGGTGCTTGGCGGGCAGGCCGGGGTGGAGGCCACATGTGCCCCTGAGCCTGGCCCTGGGGCCCTGCATCAGCCAGGCCCTGGGGATCTCTCTGTCCAGCGAGGACACACTGACCACAGTACTTCCAGCCTGGCGGGGAGCTCCAGGCCCCCTCCACCCCCCCATTGCCCCAACACCCCACTGCCTGTGGTGTCCCCTTGACTTTGACCTCCTGAGGGCTCACAGCGGGTCTCAGGCCTCCTCCCTTCAGCTTCTCTGAAGACAGACAAACCCCAGAGGCCCTATGGTACCCAAGGCCACCCAGGAATCAACAGAACAAGGCTGGGGACTCCCGGTCAGGCCCCTCCCTGCAATGTTCTGTGTTTGGGGGCTGAGGCTGCAGAGGGGGTGTAGGGCAGGGGGTATCACCTCACAGGAGGGGTGGCAGGCCCTGGGTTAGAGAGGAGCTACTCTCTCCACACTTGTGGGGGCTCCATTGGTATCCCCACCCTCGGGTGCACATCTGTGCAGCTTCTGGGGTCTACAGGGGGCCTTGGTAGCTCCCCAATGGGCCATTCATACCCAAAGACTCCATCAGGAGAAACCCCAGCCCCAGCACGTCCAGTCACAGGTAATGGTCCTTGAAGTACTGGGCCCAGGTCCTCAGAGGTGCCATCCCAGCCCGGGAGGGGGCCGGCCTCAGGCCAGGAACCACAAGCCTTCCAGGCAAGGCACAGCAGGGCCAGTCGTGCTCCCCAGCCGTGCTCCCCAGCTGTGCTCCCCAGCCACTCCTCCCCTGCGACGGTGGTGCTGCAGCTGCTGCCACGGGGGCTCAGACTCTGGTGGGTGTAGCCAGGGAACTCAGGGGGGTTCTTCCAAGCACAAAGGCCCAAGACTCCACACACCCCTGCTGCCTCCTTCCTGAGGGGGGCTGTAATTGGGGTACCCAGGGACACACAGGCCCTGATGCCAGGACATGAAGCACCCATGGCTGATCCTCAACAAAGATCAGGCAACACTTGGGCCACTAATCTACATGCCTGTCCCTGGAGGGTGCCCAGGTGCCCGGGCTGGGCCAGGCCTCCACTAAGAGTCTCTAATTGACAGGTCCAAAACAGGGTGGGTCCCTGGGGGCCCTCACACCGGCTCAGAGCACAGGTGGAGGGAGGGAGGGAGCCCTGGTCTGGAGTGTGGGGACCTGCTAGGCTCGGAACCTGCTGTGCACCCCTGCACTTCAGACTCCTGAGGCCTCCCCTATTGTTTCAGAGGGGTCAGCCAGCACCCTGTGGAGCCCCCCTCCCAACACATGGGGCTTGGGAGCCAGTGGATTGGTGCTTTGCCTGCTGTCCCCTAGGGGATGGCAGTGCAGGGTGAGGGCAGTTCTCGGAGGTCCACAGGCGTCTTGCCTCGGCCCCTTCCTGCCACTGCATCCCGGCCCTAGCACCTGTAGGGGGTCACCGCCCAAGGTGGCCCAAGAGACTTTGTTGCAAACTCTGCTTTGGGGGACCCAGGTGAGACCAGGTTGAGGGTCACCCAAGAATAGAGGTCCTCGCCCAGGCTCGGAGGAGCTCTTGCCCCATCTCCCCCTCATTCCAAGGGACACCCCAGCCCCTGTTTCCCCATCAGAAGCCCAGAGCTCCCTGGCCTCCTCTTCCCACAGGGCAGCAATCTCCCTGTATGGGCCCCCACCCGCCCTTCTCCCTGACCCCCGCCCACTGTCCCTGGGTCCCCACACCCCACCCTTCCCTCTAGCCCCCTCCCCTGGAGACCGTAGTTAACACTCTAAACAGCAAACCTGAGCAAGCCACAGAAGGCCGTTCCCTGCTTGCCTGGGCACAGGAGGGACAGAGCCCTGGCCGGATGCTCAGGGACAGCCCCCACCCCACCCTCCGCGTGACCTGCATGCGTCCCCTGCCTCATAGCTGAGCACCCCCGAGCCCCCACTGCCTTGCCCGGCCGTTCGTGGGCAGCGTCCCCGGCACTCTGCGTGTAAGGCTCCCGCAGAGGTGATGGATGATCCCGGTGCAGCCGGAGAGAGTCCGGGGCAGAGAATGAGCATTAAACTATTAATCGTGCCCATTGCTAACCCCGGACAGCCCCGCACAGCCCCGCACGGCGAGACAAAGGCTCCACATCTCCCTTCAGACGCGTAACTTATCCTCAAATTAATGCTCGCGACAACCTGACAAATTAAATCTCTTTTAAATTTAATCTGTCTCTAATGGTTAGCAGGAGAAGGGGGAAGCGCTACCCTGGCTTTGAATATTTAAACCTCCATGTAAAAATTTCAAGCCCAGGAGCGAGCGTGCACTGAGGAACCTAACATTATCTTTAGGGAAGGGCGCTGGAGCCATTCACGCCCCCATGCAAATGTCCCGTTTTTATCTGTGGCTTACAGGCGTGTCACAGATGGGATTAGGAAACCATTTCATGAAATGGAAACGAACAGGATTTAGTGGAAAAACCAGAAGATGGTCCAAGACCCATTTTTCCTTAATGATATTTCTGGCCGTGAGGTTCTCCTGAGTCACCTCCTAGGATGCGCCCCCCTAGGACCCCTCCCCGCACCCCTTCCCCTCAGGTAGGACAAAAGCCAGGCAGAGTTAGAAGACCCTGGTAAGAAGCGGGGACCCAGGTGAGAGGGAAGGGGTCGGCCACCGGCTGGCCTGGGAGCCATTACGCCACTGATCCACCAGTAAAATTCACTTAACCATTGATTGCCGTGAATGACTTAATCCTTTGCTCTGGAAGTCCATCCTGGGTCCTCCAGGGACTGTCCTCTGAGCCCCGGGCCCAGGAAGGACCCAGCTGGGACATGGACACTGGCACGCTGACCTGCAGGCCGGCCACGCACCCAGAAGGATGGCCTGCGACCTGGGGCTGGCCCCGTCTGACCCCCAGCCTCTGCCATCACCCTGGTGCCCTACAGGCCAGTGCCCAGGCCCCAGTGACACCTGCCGGGCAGCTGAAGTTTTGTCCAGCGATCCCCCACCCCTTCCTCCTAAGTGCCATAGGCGAGGGAGGCTGAGAATCCCAGAGCCTTCTGCAGCAGCTGCACAGGAGCCTGCACCCTTGCTCCACCCCACAGGCCAGCTGTCTCTCGCCACGGCCTCCTTGCCCACCCTCATGCTGCTGACTCCCAGGCCATTGTACCCAGGCCCACTGCTGGAAGCCATCTGTGTCCACCAGCACATCCACGGCCACCCCCAGCCCAGCAGGCCCACACTAAGCTCCTGCCCACCCCACCAGAGCTCCTCCTGGGATCCCCCTGGTCCCAGGCCAGCCCAGAGCCAAGAGTGGCACTCAGCTCCCTCCCCTCCCTCATCACCAGGTGTGGTCTGTTCACCCAAAAAGGCTCCCCACCCAGCCACATACCTCTCATCAGTGGCCCCCCAGGTCTGTGGCAGGCTCAGCTGCCCACCCACCCACCCCGGCCAGGCTGCCTTTTCACCCTCAGGCCCGACCAGCTGTCCTACTCCACCATGTGCCCATGGGCACCTCCCCACCTGGCTCTGTCCCCTTGGGCCTGGCTCCTGCTCAGGTGCCACCTTCTTCAAGTAGCCTTCCAGGCATGACCCCCGAGCGGAGTCCCTCATCCACTCCCACAGCATCACGGCACACCTCACACTGTGGTCCCCAACGGTAGCCGTTTGGTCTTCCCTGGCCCCAGACATCAGCAGGTGTGGGGAGCCTGCAGCAGGGACAGATGACCCATACCTGCCTCCGAGTGAATTGGTCTCTCTCCTCTGGCCTCAGTTTCCCATCTGAGCAGCTAGAAATTCAACCAGGATGATCTCAGGAGCCTTCCCTTCCTTGATGTCCCTGACCTAGGCTCCACCTCACACTTCTCAGTGTTCGACAGTCTCTCTCACCCGACAGCCACTAGAGAACTCAGCCTCCTGGTGTGCCTGGTCATCACCCAGCAGGACGCATCACCCAGCCCCTCTCCTCTGCCTCCTCCACCCTGACCCCTGCCCCGCCCTGTCCCCAGCAGGCTGCATGGAACCTCAGGGCTGCAGTCAGGGCCAATGTTTTTTTTTTTTTCCTTTTTGTCTTTTTTACTGACCGGTAACGGGATCGCAACCATCGGTGTTGCGCCCGCACCGCGCTCAGCCAGTGAGCAGGAACTGGTCTCCACATGGGATCCGAACCCTCAGCGGGAGCAGCGCCGTGCTCCCAAGCGGCGCACTCTCCAGTGCGCCACTGGGCCAGCCCGGGGCCAATGTTACCTGGTGACATCATGCTGACTTGCACTCACCCTGGGCAGGCTGGGGGCACAGGGCCTCACAGGGCATCACAGACAAGCTGGCATCTCCCACCTTCCTGTGAGGAGGGCCGGCTTACCTCAGAGCTCTGCTAGGAAGACCTGCAGCTCATCAAAGCAGAAGGGAGCTCGGAGAGGCAGAGCAGTCAGCCGAGGTGCCAGGTGCCCTCTGCACTGCCAGCTTCTGCTGGGGCCTGGGCTCAGGCCGCTGCCACCCTCCAGCTGTCAGGAGGCCCTTGTCCTCCTGACCTTGTCCTAGACCAGTCAGCAGGGCCAGAGGAGGGCCCGAGGCTGGTGGGGCTGGAGGACAAGTCTCGGCCATAAACTTCTGTGATGTCAGAGAAAGTGCTCAGCACCAGAGAAGGAGCAGACAAAGGCTGTGGGAGCTCTGAGCAAAAGCAGCCCCTCCATCCTGAGGAGGCAGGAAGGCTCCCTGGAGGAGGCGTCATTCCCAGAGGCTCTTGCTGGGTGGGTGGGATTCCAGCAGACAGAGACAGAGCCGGGGAGGAGGGTAGAGCAGAGGCGTGGAGGTGGGAATGCATCCTGCACTTTCAGGGGCTGCCCAGCCGACTTGGCCAGATCCACGTGTTAAGAGCTGAAATGTGTTCCCCGCAAATTTTCATGTTGAAGTCCTAACACCGAGGACCTCAGAATGTCACTGCATTTGGAGAAAGAGGCTTAAAGAGGTAATAAGTTAAAACAGAGTCACTAGGATGAGCCCTAATCCAATATGACTGATGCCGATTGGGACAGAAACACACAGGGATGACCATGTGAGGACACAGGGGGACAGCACCCAGCCGCAGCCAAGGAGAGAGGCCTCAGAAGAAACAACCCCGCCAGCACTTTGATCTCAGACTTCCAGCCTCCAGAACTGTGAAGAAATAAGTCTGTTTTGTTTAACACACGCAGCCCACGACAGCCTGCTATGGAAGCCCTGGCAGACTGACGCAGCAGGGTCTGGGAAGGAAGGGGAAAGATGGAGAATCACACTGGTAAGGCCTGAGCCATAGGGAGCCATGGGAGGTGTGTGAGCAGGGGAGGGCCACAATCGGAGCTGTGCCTTTGGAAGATCATTCTGACAGTGCAGACCAGAGAGAGAGAGCGAAGGGGAAGGGTACCTGGGTGGACCACCCCCACATACCCCCAAGCCCTGCCTAGCAGCCCACTTCCCCCTGGCCACATAGCTGATCCTGCTCAGCTATGCAGCCCAAGGCCATCCCCTCCAAGCAAGTGGCCACTTCCCAGAACACCCTGCACCTGCCCACAGGCAGACGGGCAGGGCACCCACCTTCCTAGGGGTCAGGAGCCTTCCCACTCAGGTGGCCTTTTTTACACCTAAAACAAGCACTTCCTTTGGTATTTATCTCCCCAACAAACACCTAGAGGGAGTCAGAGGGTACTACGGGAGGTTAGCGCATCACCCCCAGGTGGGCCGCTGGGGTCTGAACACGGCTTCTGTTACTGGGCAGCTTGAGCCGCGACCCATGCCACTGCCTTCAGGGGGGATCGATATACCCACTCTCATAGGGCCCTTAGGACGAGCCTGGCATGCACTGAACTGACCGCACGAGCTGCTGTTTGTTGGGTGACTGAGTTATTGACTGAAGGAGCGCGCGTCTAAAGCACACCCCCGCCCCCTCCCTCTGGCATCCTCCCCGAGGCGCTCTCCAAATGCCAATTTTCCAGTTGGGTGCCAGAGTTAGCTCTAGGGATTTCGAAGCATTTTGGTTGGAAATAACAGTAAGAACTTTTTATAACTGTATCCCAATGTTCTGCTTAAAACAACAACAGTGGGCACACTTGTGTGCATGAAGTCTCCAGCCGACCTGCGTGTGCTGAGCTGGGGTGCAGCAGTGCCCCTGGGATCCACCTGCCCCATGCTCATGAGCCCACGTGCTGGCCAGCCCACTGTCCTTGCCAGCTGTCCCTCCCAACCCTGTCCCTTTCCTCCATACCCCCTGTCCACTGCTGCTTCAGATCAGAAACCAGAGAGTGGCATTTGCTGGAACTGGGTTTAAACTAGGGGTCGGTGGGTCTGAGTGCCAGCCCGATGGGCCAAGTAGATCATGTCAGCCCAGGCCCTGGACTGGGGGTGCCTGGGCATTAGACATACAACCTTATTTTTACAATCAAATATTTAGGTGCCATCCCTTACACTGAAGTTTTAAATTTTTTTTCATCTCTCAGAACAGTCCAGTATCACACCTGGGCTGCCGGATCGGCATCTCTCCTGCCTGTCCACACCCTCTGCTCATCCCCAGGATCTGGTACAGGTGGAGTCCCCTCTCCTGGAGGTTTCATTCCTGGCTCCTTTATTCACTAAGACAGCAGGAGGTCGTGGTGTTCAGGATGAGAACAGCATCTGAACATTTGCATTTGCCAGGGCATCTTGCAAAGGTACAGGAGTTCCCTGCACCTTCCCCGCACCCGGCCATTTGGGCAGACACCCCCTAGCTGATCCTGCAGGCATGTGCCTTCGGCAGGAGGCTGGCTTGAGTGGGCACACTGCACCCCTGCCCTAGCAGAGCCCATGGGAGCAGCAGGACCACAGCTAGCCCCGAAGCCAGAGCCCACAGAGGTCTCTCGCCCAGCAGTGAGGCCAGCAAGGCTAAGGACAGTGGGGAACCCCACTGTGCCTGCCCCACCCTGGACTGGGGCCACACACATGCCCATCACACTCTGAACACCCCTGGACTCAGTGTGTTGGTGGCCGGGGCCGGGTGGGAGGACATTCGGAAGCCAGCCTGCCCCTTGGCTCAGCCCCAGACCCGGTCTAGATGGGGTCAGGGTCATCTGGCGGCTGCTGCCCCGGGGCAGAGCAGGAAGCAACACCGATGGCCACCAGCAGACACCGTAGAGGGACGGAGATGGCCCTAAGCTGCTGTGTCTGCCGTCACTGCACATTCCTCCCTCCCGGGCCTGTGCGTGGGGCCAACCTCAGTGTCCCACGACCCCTTGGGGAGGCCCAGGGGAGGGCTCCCCAGGAAAGGCCAGCAGCCCCGTGCCAGCAGAGCCCTGCCAAGACAGATCCATTATCAAAGAGATTAGTGCTAACAGCTTTCCTGGGCAGAGCTTTGGCAGGGCTGGTTCCAGGAGCAATTAACTGTAATTATCCCCAATCCCTGAACCCTGCATCCCACCCCAGTATTCTTCAGGCCACAGGGGAGAAACATCAGGGCTGCCCGAGGCCTCCCCAGGACTGCCCCAGGGGCCTGGTTGGTGGCCTGGGGTCCAGCAAGTCCCTCCCCCTCCCTGGCCTCCCATTCCCTGTCTGGTGGGGGCTGGACCCTCTGTCTGGCAAGATGCCCCTTTCAGAGGGGCTGAAGGAGGCATCTCCCTGAAAGGCCCAGGCCAGCTGCTCCCCACTGCCCCAAGAGCCTCCCCAGCGCTCCAACCCCACCGCCCCCACTCCCACACTAGGGGAGCGGCCCCTCCCCAGCACCACCCCACCCCACGCCCATCAGCACTTTCTCTGGCCTTGGACATGCACCCCAGCCTCCTGGGGAAATCGCTATTCCCATCTCAAGGACTAGAAGCTGAGGCTCCAGGAGAGCCCGGGAACTGGGACCTGCACCCCTGCCCCTGCCCGTCTCTGGCACCCAGCCTCCGGGGGCATTAGGCCTGGCCAGTGCTGACCTAGGGGCTGGGTCTCTTACTGCTGCCCAAGCCCAGCCAGCCCTGGCACCACCATTCAGCTGGAAGGCCATGGGGGGATCCCGGATCCAGGAAGGAGGCTGCAAGGTGACTACAGCTTCCTGGCCTGCACTGTGGGGTGAATGGCGTGGGGCCCAGGCGCAGGGCCCCGGGGGCAGGCTGGGGGCACAGGTGAGTTCTGTTTGGGATGTGCTGAAATTGAGACCCTACTGTGTGTCCAGAGGTACCCATGCTAAGTGCAGTTGGATCACTGGGTCTGGAGTTTGAGAAGCAGGTTCAGCTGGAGGTGAAGCCAGAACAGAGATGCTGACAGAGGGCTCGGGAGGTGGGAGGCAGAGACAGGGAAGAGAGGGGTCCAGGGAGGGGTGCCGGATTGTGAAGGCTGCCCTGCCGGGAGCCTGAGGGTCCCCCACACATCCTGCTGCCCCAGTTCTGAGCCCCTGACCCCATGGGTGCAGGGTACAAGGCTGCTCAGCAGGAGTAGGGGGGCGGCGGGCAGCCAGGCCCGGGGCCGAGGCGGGACCAACCCCACAGCCTCCATGTAGAGGCAGCTGAGGAGGCTGGAGTCTTGAAGGGGCCAGCTGAGCCCAGACACTAAAGGTGAGGCAAAGGGCCACGCTGTGGATAGCTGATTGCTAGGCGCTGAATGTGTCCCCCAAAATGCATATGTTGAAGCCCCGACCCCCATTACCTCAGACGGAACTGTGTTTGGAGAGAGTCTTTAAGAGGTGGTTAAGTTCAAATGAGGCCATTAGGGTGGCCTGAATCCAACCTGACTGTGTCCTCCTAAGAGGAACTTGGGACACACGGAGAGACATCAGGGACATGGATGGCACCGAGGAAAGAGCATGTGAGGACACCGCAGGAAGATGCCGTCCACACGCCCATGAGCAGGCTCGGGAGAAGCCAACCCTGCGACCCGAGACCACAGACTGGCAGCCTCCAGAACCGTGAGAAGCAAACCTCTTCACGACGTAAACAAGTGTCAAAACATTGCATGGCACCCCATAAATATATGCAATTGTTATCTGTCAATCCAAAGTAAAATTTTTAAAAACCGTATGTTGCTTAAGCCGCGCCATCAGTGGGGTTCTGCCACGGCAGCCCTCGGGAACCCAGGCAGACTCGGGCACTCAGACGTGAGGCCGAGGCCAGGCAGCGGGCAGCGGCCCGCCAGGCAGCTCTTTGCTCCTTGCCCTGGTGCCGGAGCAGCCAGGCCCCTGACTGAAGGGCCTTCCCTCCCTCCTCGCCTCCTGAAACCCACCCCGCCAGCCCCTCTCTGCGAAGCCTCTCCAGGGGCCCACACGCTGGAGGCTCTGCACACCCCATGGCTTACACCCCCGTTTCCTGCCCCTGCAGCCCTCTGCCCAGGCCAACCCCCCTGTGCCCAGCCCCACCAGCCCCAGGAACGCCTCCCGCCCCTAACCCACCCCTAACCAGCCTTTTGCCAAACACAGACAATAAATTATTCAGTTTGCAGAATGCCATTATGTGTGAGTTTACTTAATTGAATAGAATAATTTATGGTAAAACCTGGGGAAAGAAAGATCGATGAGGAACAGCGCAGAAGAATGATTGAGTTTCAGTGAAGGCAATTTGATTTTTATCCCTCATTATAATAATGTTAAGGGGAAAACATCTACTTGGGTCAGAATCAATATTTGCAGAGTGGCTGGTCCATGAATTTTAACTGGAGGTGGCGAGGAGGTGGCCGAGAGCGTCAATAATTAATGCCTTGTCTGCCACCACAAATAACAGCTGGGTTTGGTGCAAGTGCCCGCTACCTGCAGATTTGCTGCTGATCATAAAAGATAATTTAGGAACAAGTCTGTTGGAGATGCGTGTGCAACACCCCCAACATGATTCAGGACACGTCGCACGTCAGCTTCCCCGCAGATCACCCTGGAGATAGATGGTGCGAAGTTCCCCGTTCCTTTTCTGAAGGATCCTGACTCAGTTGGTCACGTAGCCCAGCAGCCAGGGACAGGCCGAGCTCCAGCATCCTGACTGGCTCAGCCTGTGTCCAGGCCTCACCTGAATGACTGCCCTGCACCCCTGATGCCCAGAAGGTGGTGGAGCTCGGGGGTCAGCCCATCCCTGGCATGAGGGGCATAGGAGCCGCCCACCTGCCCTGCAACCCAGGGCACAGTGCCCCTGCTCAGCAACCTCAGTCCCCTCACCTGGAAAGCAAAGCCGACGCCCCTATCGCTCCATGGTCTGGGAGAATCAGGGATTGTCTGGTTTACACAAACCGTGCTTTTTCCTGCTGCTCCCGCTTTTCTCTTATGAGGCTGAAAAAGAGTTTCCTGATCTGATGTATCCAACCCACATATCTACTCTGACCAGAGCTGTCCAAGACCCCCCGGACCCTCGGGGCAGCCCCTCTGTCACACACACACTGTCAGCCTCAGGCAGCCGGGGCTACTTGAACATAGACTTCAGCCATTCCCATTTTATGGATGAGAAAACAGCCTCAGGGCATCTTGCCCACCAGGGGAGGAAGAGCCAGGCTTGGGTCTGCTGGCCACCAGTCTTCCACCCTCTCCAGATGACATGGCTCATCCCAAGTCCAGCCTCCATGCAGGGCTCTGTAGCAGGGTGGGCAAAGCAGATGCAGTCACAACTCTAGCCACCTGGCAAAGAGCACAGTCATGCTCACCATCTCGGGCTCCTTTGGGGACCAAGGTCCATCTGCCCCAAATGGAAAGTGGCAGCCAGCTGTCAGCCTTCCAGGGGGAGAGGGTGGGGCCAGGGGCCTGGGCTCACGGGGGTCTTGGGCATGGCCCCCCACTCTGACCTGACTCCCATGGAGCAGGTGCTAAGGGTCTCTCCAAACCGTCAGTGTCCCCTAGGCCTGACCTGGGCCATGTGCCAGGATCTACCCTCTCAAACTGACCACGCAGCCTCAACTGACCATGCCGGGAGCCAGAGAATCACTGCTCTCTGAGAGCCGTGGCCATCACAACACCCTCCCCAGCCAGGCTCCACCCAGACCCAAGCAGCCAGAACACCTTTAGAGCAGATCAGATGTCACAAACACATTTTGCATGCTGTACTCAGCAAGGGAGTCATGATGTCTCCCCCACAGGCTGAGTGGTCTCCAAGGACAGGGATTTTTCTCCTCGTGTCCCTTCACCCCAGCCCTGAGTACAGCACAAAGTAAGCCTGGATCACCATTGGATGAGTGGAAGAGTAGGTGGGTGGATGGATGGATTGAGGGAGGGATGGTGCAAGAGAGGGAGGGAAGGATGGGTGGATGGTTGGTGGATGGGTGGGGGATAGGTGAATAAACGGATAGATGGATGGATGAGTGGGTGGATGAAGGGATGGATTAGTGGATGGATGGATAAGTGGGTGGATGGATAGATAGATAAGTGAATGGATGGGTGGGTGAGTGGATGGAAGGATGAATGGATGGGTGAATGAATGGATAGATGGGTGGATAGATAGATGGGTGGGTGGATGAATGGATGGATGAATGGATGATGGTCAGATGGATGTATGGATGGATGGGTGATGGATGGATGGATGGTGGATAGATAGATGGGCGGGTGGGTGGATTAATGGATGGATGGATAGATGACGGATAGTGGATGGATGGATGATGGGTGGAAGGATAGTGGATGGGTGATGGGTGGTGGATGGATGGGTGATGGGTGGTGGATGGATGGGTGATGGGTGGTGGATGGATGGGTGATGGGTGGTGGATGGATGGGTGTGGATGGATGGGTGATGGGTGGGGTGATGGGTGGTGGATGGATGGGTGATGGGTGATGGGTGGGTGATGGTGGATAGATGAATTATGGATGGATGGATGGATAGATGACGGATGGTGGATGGATGGATGAATTATGGATAGATAGATAATGGACGAATGGATGGATGATGGATAAATGGATGGATGAGAAAGTGGCTAAACAGATAGGTAGGAGTATGGCAAATAGATTGGCTAATGATTGACAGAACAAGAGGAAGGAGGGTGGCTGGGTAGCCTGTTAGATGGGCACATGGGAGAGAGGTTGGCCCAGGAGGGCAAGGACCAAGGTTGTCCTACTTTCTGGCACCAAGTATGTAGTCGACAGACATTTATCACATGAATGCATGGATGGATGAGTGGACGCGGGCGGTGGGGAGGTGGCGTGGGTGGAAAGCAGCTCTAACCTCTCTCGCCATATTGAAACAACAGAAGGAACCCACGGCTGTGACCCCACTGCTTCTCCCAGCATCGTGGAAGAAAACTCTGGGACAGAACTCACAGCCAGCACCACAGGCCCCACTTCATCCAGTGGGGATGGTAAGGCCCGGAGAGCAGAAGTGGCTTGTCCCAGACCTCACAGCGGCCCCTGACTCCCCCCAGGCCTGGGCCCCTAGCCCAGCCCTGCCTCTCAGGCCAACAAGTTCCCAGGGTCAGCCAGAGGCAGTAACCCCTCACCCACTCTCCTCAGCATCCAGGTCCCCAGCTCCCGGCAAGTGAAGCCTGTCCAACCTCTGAAGGAACCACCCGGTGGCAGCCCCTCGGAGAGCACTGCGGCTCCACTGGCCCACTGACAAGCACATTGACGTTTCATCAAGGTTGCGACTCTCGGATGTTCCACTCATAATGGGCTCTCGGTGGGGCACCTGTCACACGGGGACAGGCGACAGCCGGCTCGGGAGCAAGCGAGCATTAGTGAAGGGGCCCGGGCTCTGCCGCCTGGCAGAGCAAAGGATGGAGACGCAGGCAGAAACGGATGGAACAGGCTTTGAGAATGAGCTGCCCTCAGTTTCTAAAAAGAAACGAGGCACCTGGGCCAAGCGCCCACAGCTGCCAGACCCATAGTGACTCAAGCCCCGTGGCCCCTGCCTCCTCCGCTCCCCCTTCCCCACCAGCCATGACCAAAACCACCTTCCCCTCCTAGTCTTGGCCCCTGTCCTCGGTAGGTGCTGTCCCCAATTTAACCTCCTCCCCCACCCTCACCTTCTCTCTTTCCCTACCTGGCTGAACCCCAAATATGCCCTCAGGTGACCCCCCCACCCTACCAGCACCTTCCTCCGGTCTCCCCCCAGTGCTGTGCTGGTAAGTCTTCAACAACCGGCTCTGAGGCAACAACACATGCCCCCCACGCGCAGGCACAGCTTACAAATGACAAGAAAGCGCACGTGCTCTTCACCGAGAGTCCAACCAGTGCCACCCACGGGAGTTCCTGGCCGTGTCCGCCACCCCAGCCTCCACGCACCAGCCCCACGGCTGCCGCTCCCGCCGTGGGACAGTGACGCTGCATCTCTGTCCCCAGTAAGCCCATCATCGTGGAGTCCGATGTGTGCTCTGGTACGTGCTCCACACCCTCTCGGCCTCGCACCCATCCTGCTCGTTCCACAGAAACGGCAGCGCCACGGGCTGCGGGCGGCTGGTGCCCAGGTGAACTTCTCACGCCGTGGCAGGGATGGGGACACGGTTTGATTCTACATTGTTTAATGACAAATGTGCTTAGCAACTGGCTTGCCAAAGCCCTGAGGACTTGGCAGCTGGCTCATGCCAGCCACAGTCTCCACCTCCACACCTCCCAGCAGGAAGGAGGGCCGGGGAGGAAGCGAGGGGACAGCAGAGGTGTGGGCAGATTCTGCGCCTCGGCCCAAACCTTCTTCTGCAGCTGCCAGTGGAGCACCTTGCTGGGACAATAGAAGGCACCTTGAACTAAACTGGTCGTCAAAACAGTGCTGGCCTCCTGCAGCCCGGCCTCATGCCTCGCCGTCTCCCCCACGCCTGGCGCTCCCAGCCTCCTCCACCCCACGCGCGACTGGCGCTGCCACACACTGCCACCGCCCTCCCCAACACGCTGCCACCGCCCCACCCACCACACTGCTCCCTCTCCAACTTCCTCACCTCTGCCCCAGCTTAACCCCTTCATCTCCCAGTGCTGGCTGCTCCGGCTCCTTGTCATTCATTCATTCATTCATTCATTCATTCATTCATTCATTCATTCATTCATTCATTCATTCATTCATTCATTCATTCATTCATTCATTCATTCATTCATTCATTCATTCATTCATTCATTCATTCATTCATTCATTCATTCATTCATTCATTCATTCATTCATTCATTCATTCATTCATTCATTCATTCATTCATTCATTCATTCATTCATTCATTCATTCATTCATTCATTCATTCATTCATTCATTCATTCATTCATTCATTCATTCATTCATTCATTCATTCATTCATTCATTCATTCATTCATTCATTCATTCATTCATTCATTCATTCATTCATTCATTCATTCATTCATTCATTAGGCAGCCCCGCTCACCCAGCCCATGCATGGCTCTCTTTGCAGCCTCCCCCGACCCTGGAGAGACCCAGGGGTCTGCTGATCGTCCATCAGGAGTGGGAGGTGGCCTCCCCTCCTGGGCTGGGCACACTCAGGCACACAGATGCCCAGAGGACATCAGTCCTTTCTTCATTCAGGAGCCGGGCATCTGGTGGTGGCATAGATTCCCTAATGCAAGTTCTGTGCACGGATGAGGGGCCTCATCCCGCCTGTTCTCTCTCCCACTCAGTCCTTCCAGTCGCCCAACCACAAGCCCCCCAAAGTCACTGATGTCCCCAGAATTGGAGGTTGAGGGCGGTGGGGAATGAGGAGCCCTGATGGCCACCTGGGCACAGGTGGGATTTCTGAGAAACAAGCAGACCACCGCTGGGAGGGCTCTGGCTCCACCAGTGCTGCAGGGACACCTGTCTCAGGTGTGCTGCGACAGCCCTCATGTCCTTAGCTGTGGGCGAGCCAATGCCACACACCAATCCTGTGCAGGGCCCGTGTTCCTCGCTGGGGTCCCCACCATTCAGGGTGACCTGTGGCCCAGGAAGGACGGAGCCTAAGCTGCAGGTGAAATGGGGTTGGGACCAGCAGATACCCTGCTGCCCAGGACACTTGGGCTCCCAGCCAGGGCAGTCACGAACAAGTGTCTGCTCCAGGACCGCATAGCCTCGTCCCCAGCTGATGGGGTTTGCGGGGCCGAGGCTCCATCTGCAGATGCCCTCCTGCCAAGCCTGTCCTCCTGACCTTGATCCCTCAACACCAGGGGCAGCCGTCCACCTCGGCCAGAGGCCTCCCGGAGACAGAGAATACTGTGCAAATATTTGTTTCTTTAACAGAAAAGAAGACCCTTTGGTACATCAGGAGGAACATAAATCAGAGCAGCCGTGAAACCCACCCAGGACCAGGGCTGGACTGTGTCGGGAAGCAGCTCAGAGCAAACTGAGTAATTACCCAAACAGACCAACGCAGGCAGGGCCGACTTCATGGAAAATAAGTGCTCTTGTCTTCTGAAGTGAGATGCCGGATTTTAAGCAGAGGACCCTGTGGCCTGAGTTTTTCCGCTGAAAGACATGCCCTGCCCCCACCCTGTGGCTGCTATCCCTCCCCTCCCTTCCTGGACTTCCCTGACAGCCAGAGGGTCAGGCCCTGCCTCGCCCTGGCTGTGGGGGCAGGTTGCAGGCACCAAGGGTGTGAGGGAGACCCCAAGCTCACGCCCAGGTTCTGGGAAGAGCAGTCCCCTGGGGGCAGGGCACACAGCTGAGAAGTGTGTTTGTGAGATTTGGGGACACCGAAGGACACAGAGGCAGATGCCCAAGGGTTTGAGGCTTGGGGAGAGGGGTCTGGGGGCTGAGGCGTCCCATGGGGCTGGGTGGCTCAAGGAGAGAGTGGGGACTGAAGGCCACCAAATGTACACCCACAGGGCTGAGGAGCAGCTGGGGAGGGGGAGGCAAGAACTAGGGGCCCAGAAGCGAAGAGAAAGAACATTTGGGGGGCTGCCTTTGAAGGGTGCTGGGAGGTCTTGCCCACAGAGACCTTGAGGTGGGGAGTGGAGGGCTGGGCAGCCCAGTGCAAGGTCATCAGATCCCCAGCGGTGCCCAGGGTGACATCTCTGTGAGCAGGGCTGGGGTTTCATGCTAGGTCTCCCTCCGGGGACTGTGGCTCATTTGCAAGTCTAATTGCCCTGCTGGGCTCTGGCGTTCACACCCCATATATTGGCACCTGAAGACGTGATCTGTCTATAAGCTCACAAGTATGGGGGAGCCCCCTCCTCACCGACTTACAGCAAGGGGGCCAGGAGGGCCAGCAGGTGCCAGCCAGCCACTGGCAGGGGACTGCCCGGCCCCATACCAGCTCTGGGAGGGGCACTTGGGAGACAGACAGCGGCAGCCCCCAAAGGCCAGGCAGGAAGGCAGCACAGGGGGCCTATGGTAGGCCAGGCTGGGCTCAGGGGCCTTCCTGGAAGAAGGGGCTGGGAACACACAGGGGCAGGGCTCTCTCCCCACCTCTCCCCTCCCACCACGCCAGTGCCCCTCGCCCCAGGTCCTCCGGCTGGCCCAGCTCACACCAGGGACTGTGGAAGAGCCAGGACTCAGCCCACAGGCCCCCCTGCAGGGTTGAGGCTCCTGCCTGCTCCCCCTCCTCGGTCCTCACCGCTGGCCTCCTCTACCCAGAGCCCCCTTCTGTTCTCCCAGTTCAGGACCCACCCATCCCCACTGTCCAGGGGACCCCAGACCTCTTGGTGCCAGTTTCCCTGATGGGGAAACTGAGGCCCAGAGGGCTGAGGTCTCAGATCTGAGCCGGCTCCTGCAGGCCAGGGTTGACTCTAATCAAAACGTCCTCCGACCTCCATCCTCTGAGGCAGAAAGGTCAACGGTCAGTGTGCTCATTTCACCACAACGATGTGGATGAACAGAGAGGTCAAGGGGCTTTCCTAGGTCACACAGCAGTTCTGCTGATGAATCCAGGACTAGAGCTCCTCCTTGGAGCCTTGCTCAATGGCAGGGCTGGGGGGAGAAGGGGGTTCAGGAGGATAAGCAGGGGGTGAGGCCCAGCATGACAGCCCCGGGGGCAGGAATCAGAAATGGGGACAGCCAGGCCTCAACCCGGTGCTCCCTCCTGCTCTGCCCTGGGAGCAGCTGGGCCAGTGCACAGTGTGCAGCGGGGACCCTCCCACCACACACCCCTGGGGCTTGGGGACAGGTTTGCTCTTTGAGCCCAAATGTGGGAACCAAGGTCAGAGTCAGGGTGGAAGGACTGGGAGAAAAGAGCCTCGCTAGGGTTTCAAGAGCGCTGCCACAGCAAGAGCAGAGCACCGGGGCCCACAACTCCCGCGTGCGCGTGATAAGTCTGGCCGCGTGGCGGGGGCATTCCTCCCGCCATGCTTTATTCTCCTCTGTGGCTTATTAGCAGGTGGCATGCATGGCCTGTGCGGCCCGGGACTAAGGCTGTGCGACCAGGTCGGCATAATGGAGGTCAGGGAGCCGAGACGCACCAGCTGCTTGCTCGTCCACCCGAGACTGGCTGAGCCTTGACCCCACGTCCCCCCTCTTGGACTCAGAGCCGTGGCCACACCCCAGCTCACGTGGCCCACAAGGTCATGGGGGACCTGGAACATCCTGGGACTGTCCCCAGGACCACCTGGCTCCCCTTAAACAGCTGCTGGCCTGTGGAACTGCCCCACCCAGACCTTCGGCCAGCCGCCAGGTAAAGCGAGCGGGGGCCTTCAGGGCCACTTGGGCTGTCAGGAAACAGCAAGCTCAGCCGGCACAGGGAGCCTCCCATGGGGAGCCCCCAAAACAGAGACAGACTGGGCGAGGTCCCCTTGCTCCCTAAGGTCCCCCCCAGGGCAGGCCAGCCCTGTCCTCACTCGTCCAAGGACGCCTCTCCCACTGCTGGCTTTCTCTCCACTGGCAGGAGCAAGATGGCCCAACCCAGCCCTCCAGGGGACAGCTCAAGGCTCCCCCACCTGAGACCGAGGAGGTGCCACCTGCCCAGGGCTGTCCAGTGCAGAGCTGGGTCTGCTTTGCTGCCCAGAGGACCTGCCCGGTAGAGCTTAGGGACTAGAGTGTCAATCCCAAGGCCTCCCTCAGAAGGGAGTCTCTAGGCCCTGGGGCATCCTCAGCCAGGTGTTGCCACCCCAGCACCCCCGAAGGATGGACATAGCCTAAAACATTCCATCCTTGTGAAATCCTAGCCCTGCTGCCCCTCAGAGTGGGCTCGGCCTGAGCAGTGGGGTATTTGAGGGCAGTGGCTTGAGAGTTATGTGAGGGTCTAGGGGGATGTCCCTGAAAGGGGTGCTCCTGCCCAGCCTCCAGAAGGACCCAGAAACTTGAGCCCAGAAATCCTGCTGGGAGATGGCATCGCCAGCCCTGCTCGTCTTTGGAAGGACGTGCACCTGGGCCAGGAGAGGCACCACATTCACCCTCCGTCCAGAGTGACATTGGCCTGAGAGGGCACCGAGGGGGTGGTGAGGACAGGCGCCTCCCAAGGTCAGCTTCCCATTCAGGGCTGGCCTCCTGTCGATGCTCAGCCTGGCACTGCCCCCCTTCAGAGCCCTCATACCAGGTGGTCTTCACACCAGACCCACCACCTCCGCCACCTCTAGCACCAACCCAGGGGTGCTCAGGCCCAGTGTGGCCCCCTCCTCCAGCACAGCTCAGGAATCACACCCGATTAATCCCTTCAGGGGGGCTCAAAGAGCTCAGCACTTTATTAAATTTGTACCCACTTCTGGGGAAACCAAATCCCCGAAGATGAGCTGTCAGAAACTCGAGCTGGGACCTCGCACCTGGGAAGGAAGCACCCGGTCTCCCCCAAGACTGGCTAGACACTGAGAGCCACCCCGGGGCAGCCTCGCTGTCGGCGGGGGCTGCACTTACAGGGGCGGGGGAGGAGGACGCCCCAGCCTTAGGAGAGCACAGGCCAGTGCTTGCTGAACACGCACACGCACGCGGCGTGTGACACTGTTCAGGGACCGTGCACATGTAACTCAAAATCCTCACTACGGCTTCATCTGCCCATTTACAGATGGTGAAACTGAGGCCTGACAATGAGAGGTGGCAGCCCGGGTGGCAGGTGGAGGGCAAGGGAAGTCCCCACTGACTGGATGGCCACGTCCTGTAAAAATTCCTTCCTGGAGCTGAAATTCAGGGCACCCAGAGCAAGCAGCAACATGAAGCTAACACCTTCCCATCCTCAGCCCGGGCCCAGATGGCGGCTCACCCGGCCCTGCTTGGGGGTGCATGGGCGTGAATGGTGGATGGGCGGGCAGGGGCGGCTCGGGTTGTAGATCATGCCCGGCCTGTCCCAGCTTCTCAGCTGAGGCTCATCCTGCCTCGTAAAGATGCCAGCGAGCCCTGCGCCAGCACAGCCAGGCCCACAAATCAGCCCGGTGTGGGATTCAGCATGTCACCCCTCTGCCAGGCGGATCAGCTTCCCCTGACAGCCACCGAGGATGTGAGAAATACGGCTCATCGTCCCCACTGCTGGAGAAACAGGACAGGTTTACTCCGAACCACAGAGCCCCACGGCCAATGGCTGGGGTCTCAGATGCAGCCAGCAACTGCTCTTTACAGGAGGGGAAATCAAGGCACAGGGGGAGCTACCGGCCCAGGACCCACGGTGCAGTGGCGCACCCAGGCCCCACACCCCAGCAACTCCCCAGAGCCCATGGTCCCTGCCTGACTGGCTATGTGGGGGTGCCTTGGGGTGTGCCCATGTGGCCAACAGCCCCCACCTGGGCATTTTCTCTATGGGGCACGTGGGCTTTCCTCTTCAGAGGGCAGCAAGGCCATCCTATTAACCCAGACCATGTGTTTCCCCAAATGGCTGAGAAAATCAGGAGCCCACAGCCAAGCGGGGCGTCCCTCCAAGAACAGCTGGGAAGTGGGGGAGCAGCCTGTCTACCCCACCCCACCCCAGGCCAACCTGCTGACCAGGTCCACGGAAGCTGCAGGAAATGGCCTGGCCGAAGCCCGCCAGGACAGCGTGGGGGGAAGGTTTGCCTGGCCAACCACTGGCAGGAGGCCTGGCTGCCCCGGGCAGCATGTCCTGTCTGACCTCATACTCCTGAGGTGACGGTGACGGCAGCGTGGAGGCAGCTATGGGGTGACTTCACCGGAACCGCCCTGTGGGTTCTCAGGGACGTCACTGCCCTTTTCCCAGCCCCAGGGCCGGGCCGGGCCGCCCAGACAACACTGGCAATTAGACTGGCCTCACCCTGCCCCTGACAGCCAGTGGGCCACCTCCCGTACCACCCCCGCCCTCAGCCACTGAGTTCAACAGGAGAGCCTGGCACAGGCTGTGGCCCTAGAAGGGACTGACCCAACCTTGAGCAACCCAAAGGGCCTCAGTGCTGCTCAGACTCCCAGGGCGAGGCCTCCTGGGCTGGTCAGAGGCCTGGGGGTTCCCTGTTCATAGGTTCCTAAGCTAGCCTGAGACTTGGAGTATTCCCTGCTCACAGGGTCTTAGGCTGATTAGAGGCTTGAGGGTCCTGGTCATGGGTCCTGGGCTGCTCAGAGGCCTGGGGGGTCCCTGCTCATGAGGTCCTGGGCTGCTCAGAGGCCTGGAGTTTCCCTGCTCCTAGGGTCCTAAACTGGCCTGAGGCTTGGGGGTGTTCCCTGCTCACAGGGCCCTGGGCTGGTTAGAGGCTGGGGGGTCCCTGCTCATGGGGTCCTGGACTGGTCAGAGGCCCGGGGGGGTCCCTTCTCACAGGATCCTAGGCTGGTTAAAGGCCGGCGGTTGTGGGGGGTTGGCTGTTCACAGGTCCTAGGCTGTGCTCCCTGTACCTGGGCATCCTGAGACCTTGGTCACCCCAGGGCCTCTGCCCTCATGTCTCCTCCTCTCTGTCTTTTCAGAGGGTTGGAGACTCCCATTGCAGATGGCCAAGGCCTGAAGCTCAGGGAATGCGGGTGCAAGCCTGCTGAAGATGGAAGGAGACAACTGGGACAAAGTGTCCCAAAAAGGCAGGGCCGGGATCACGTCTGAAATGTGATGGGTGGAGGGTACAGGAGGGGCCAGCAGGGCTGCAGGGCCCAGGAGCACCGGCCCACCTCCGCGGGACTCAGAACTGACATGGCCAACTGAGGGACACCTGAGGGCCAGAGCTGGAGCAATCCTGGTAACAAAGCTAAGTGGTACCACATTATAACCCAAAGTACAAAGTAATCATCCCTAAGTCCGTACTGACGTAAATAAACAGCTGAATAAGTTGACTATGGGAGGGAAGAGACAAATCTCCCGTGCAGAGGAATTCCAAGTGATTTCTGAGGATATTCCACCACCCAAGAGCAGGAGCAGAACACCCCACCCCTAAGTGTGGGGTCCTGGTGGGGATCTTGGGACAGGAGAAGGACACTAGGGGGAAATTAAGAAAATCTGAATAGAGGCTGGACATCAGTTAACAATAATATGTCAATACTGGTTCATTAATTGTAACAAAACTGTCACACTATCGTAAGATGTTAATATTGGGGAAACCAGGTGTGGGTATATGGGGATGCTGTATTATCTTCAGAACTTCTCTGTAAACCTAAAATAAAGTTTATTTTTAAAAGATGATTCAGAAGCAAATACAGTGTAGCAAAGGCTGAGATTTGCCGCAGCTGGGTGGCGGGGGCTTGGGGGTGAGGACCCACATTTATGACAGCCTTGGTCAGGAGGGCCCTATGGCTGCCTGGAGGCCGAGAGCTTCAGGCCTGGCGGTGGCTGGAGGAAGCACCTGCTGGGGCCCCACCCCGGCTCCCACCTGGGCCCCACCCTCTGCTCCATCCACTCCCAGAAGCTCCTCCCTGGAACCACGAACGTCCCCTGCTCACATGTACCCCTCTGCCCTGTCCCCACCTGAGGGGGAGACAGACCCTGGGCCTGGGCCTGTGTCCCCAGTGACACCCTGAGTTGGGGGTCACAGGGACTTAGGCTTCCAGTCTGGAGTTCTGAGTGAGGCCCGGGGCCTCTCTGGGGTCTCAGCTGCACCCATCCCCCAGCCCCACATGGCCAGCCTAGCCCACAGGAAGCCCAGCTTCTTGGCCAGCCCAGGGAATTCCTTCCAGGCCCCCTCCCAGCCTCTCGGGTTTCCTGTGTGGAAATGGCCTGGACCCTGCCTTGTAAACACAATATCAAGAGAAATCACCCTGCGAGCTTCCTGTTTGCTGGGAGCAGATTTCAGGGCCGGCATCAGCCCAGGTTGCCCAGGCACTGCTGGGGAGGGATGGGACAGCTCTGCCCCCGCTCCTGCCCCAGGAGTGGAGCAGGCAGCAGGGTCTCCACCCCCAGACCCTGGAGGTGGGGGCAGTCACAGAGCAGGGGCCTCCTCAGACTCCCCAGGGACCATGGGGTGGGTCCCTGAGGCCACTTCCAGAGAGCCCAGGCACCATGCACCCCTAGGCACAGTGGGGGTTTGAGGGGGAAACATGTGGGAACAGGCGCTGAGCCATGAACACACACATAGACCGTGACGTGAGCAAAGGAGGAAACTGAGGCTCAGAAACATGCCGAGACCAGCCGCGTCTCCCCACCCCACCCTGCCTTGACTCCAAGAGAATGCAGGTGTCACTGGGAACAACCCTTGCTGGTTATGGAGGCCCATCACCTCGGGCTGCCCAGGCCACCCCCGCCCAGCGAGAGCCCCACGGAGGCTGCTGCTGTGACCTCGCTCCCATTGCCGGGGGAAGATAGGTCAGGCAGCGAGCAGGCCCCGGGCCACCTTCCAGCTGGCTCAGTGGGGCCAGAGCCCAGGACAGAGATGGCAGAGAAGGGACCAGGCAAGGATGAGAGAGGACTGTGCTGTGATTCAGGTCCCAGAATGCACACGCTGTCTGCCAGGCACACTGACATCTGCTGCCACCTTCCCCAGCGTATTGCTACCACTGTCACCACACACACCCCAGCTTCACCTCCCATGGCCATCGCCATAGGTCACTCACTGCCTCTGTGCTCGTGACCACAAGACAAGGGCCCATGCTCACTCTCCAAGCTCCAGCTGCTGCCTCGGCACCTGAAATCACAGGCTGGGGTTGCCGTGCCCCTTTGCCCAGACAGGAAGACTTCTTCATTCCAGGGAGGGGGGCTCTGGCTCCTTCTCCTCCCCAATCCCAGGCGTTGGAGAAGGGAAGCCCCCCATAATCCCCAGCCGGGAGAGTGACCACAGGGGGGCAGCAGGCCTGGCCAAGCACCAGGGAGCCAGACTGTGACCATGGATCTCTCCCTTCACTCTGGGAGCCAGGCAGGGTGGGGCAGCTCCCCGGGGACCCCAAGTAGTTCAGCTCCTGCCCACCTGCCTGCCCCTGCCCAAGCCTCTTCTCAGCCACCCCCTAGGCCCTATGAGCCTGCTGCCCCTGGTCACCCCACCCTGTCCCACCTCCCCATGTAGCCTCCAGTGCCAGGCCTGGGTGGGTAGGGAGGGTAGAGCAGGCCTGGACTCGCAGGGTGAGTCAGGCGGGCACCTCACCCCAGGGTGGGGGATGGGGGGACAGGCTGGCCAGGTGCCAGGCCAGCCTCAGAGGCCATGAGAGACAGCACCTAGGCTCATGCCTGCACCCCCACTCAGCCCAAGCAGGTGCCCTGAGCCTCTGCTCTGGCGGAGGCCCCTGGCCAGGCCCCGGATGGCCACCCTCCCCTCCTCCTAGCCTTCCACACTTAGCAGCCAGCTCCCTGGTGACCCCACTCCTATCCCCAGGCTTTGCTCATCCGGACCCTCCAAGAGAAAGCCCTGCACACTTCAAATCTGCCCCTTCCCCAAGGAGGAAGAACACCTGAGTAGAGGCTTGAGCAACCCCTGCCCTCTTTGGGCCTCAGTATCCCTAAATGTTCAATAAGCAGAATGCACACAGACCCTCTACAGGCGGCATTAGCCTTGGCTTTGGCTTTACTCAAAGAGCTGGGTCCTGGGTGGCTGCAGCTTTCCCATCCATAAAATGGGCGTACTTTGCTCCCAGCTGGGTTCCCAGCCTGTAATAACAGGGCTGAGGGCTTTGATGTTTCAGATGAAAGGCCACCCAAGGCTCCCAGGCTGGCCGCAGGACCGTGGATTCCCCGGCCAGAAAAGCAGGCACGGCCCTCCCCAAGCCCAGCCTGGACTGTGGGAAGTGGCTCCACCTGGCCCGCTCCGAAGCCAGCACCCCCAGCCCAGCATGGCCCACAGAGGCCCCAGCCAGGATGATGGCAGGGGCAGGTGGTGAGGACCCCAGGTGGGTCCCCCCACAAAAGGCAGCCTCTGGGCCCTTCCAGTGACAAGGGATAGGGGAGGGAGCCGGGGTGTTCTCTGCAGAAGGAAGGGACCCACCAGACATTCCCCAAGCACCCACCGCCCACCTGCAGGTGAGACGGCACCATGGATCCAAGCTCCAGGGCAGGCCCCCCAGCCTCCTCGTACCCCTGCCCGGGCCTGGCCCTGTCTGGTCCCTGAGGACTTGGTGCCCAGCCAGTGCCTCTGTGCAGAAGGTCAGAGGTCATAGCACAGGGTTTACAGGACCATGGACCAGGTGGGTTTCTCAGTTTCTCTCCTGAGAGCAGGGTCCTGAGAGAACCTCCCCAACCTGCCCCAAGTTCCACCACACTTTGCCCTGCACGTCCCCCTCCCCATTCCTCCAAATGTAGTGACAGAAGCTGGCTTCGATGGCACTTGGCTGGTTAAAAATAACCTCGTCCTTCCCAGAAGTCTGGATTCCAGCTGGGAGCCAAATCTGGCCTCAAAATAGAAAAGGAGAGCCTGAGGGTGGAGCGGGGAGTCAGGGGCCGCACTGCCTCCCCAGTTGTGTGACCCCGCTCCCAGGGGCTGGAGCCCCAAGTGCCATCTGCAGCGTGGGGTGGGGGCCTGGGTGTGGATGGCTCTGTGGCCTGACCCACAGGGCCACACCACACAAGGGACCAGGTCTGTCTGGGGAGAACAGTGAGGGTCCAGGCGGGAGGTGCTCTGCATACCACCAGGTGCTGCCGTCTCAGGCCTGCTGTCACATGCTCACCCACTCACTCCTGCAACAAGTGCCCCCACCCCAGAGGCCTCATGGAGGGGCCAGCCCTGCACCCATCGGGGCTGCAATGATGACTCAGACCCAATACCCCCCGGGCCCCGTCGAGGCTGGGAGATAGACAGAGACCACACAAGGCGCACATGCCACCTAGGAGGAGCCCCCATGCCCCCACTTGCAGCCGTGGAGGGGAGTCTCAGACATAGGGGCCGCTGGAAGGGGCCGAGGTGTGCTGGAGCCCAGATGGCAGGGAGCGGCACTGGGGGGTGCCTGAAGCCAGCCAAAGCATGCAGGGGGGAGAGTGCCCATGTGCAGCCTTCCAAGACCTGGGGGGGGGGGCAGGGGCACCAGCATGGGGACAGAGGAGCAGGTTTGGGGGGAAGCTAATTTGTTCAGCTGGGGACGCGCTCACTGTGAGAGGCCCACAGGATCCCAGCGCAGACCAGGAGGCAGCCGAAGCCCTGGCCCAAGGTCACCAGGAAGGCACACTGCAGGTCAGGTGAGGTAACAGGCCCAGTGAGCTCCAAGGGGCGAGTCTGCCCTGAAGGATCCGTGGGGTTCTGGATCACCAGAGAGCCAGAGTACTGAGGTCAAAACAGAGCCAGGGCCTACTCCTCCAGGTACAAGCCAAGATCCAAGCCCCCAGGGGAGGGGCTGGCAGTGCTAGGTGTGGGGCTCCTGCTGGCTCTGGGGGTCCTGAGCCTTGATGTGCCTACAGGTGTTTGTCTGCTCGTGTGTCTCCCAGAAAGGCAGGCAGATAGTAAAGGCAGGAGCCCAAATCTCTCCAGAGGGGTGACTGTCACCCTTGCCCTGATTTCCCCAGATGACATGACCAAGTAGGGAGGGTACCAGAAGCCCACCAGCAAAGGCTATTTCCTGCCAGCCTAGCCCCTCACCTGGCTCCCTGCCTGGGGACCCCAAGATCTGGGCAGAGGCAAGAGGTGTCTTGGGGGACTCAGAGAGGAATGGTTCCCTCGCCTGCATGGTGGTCCTGCAGGGGCTGTGGGCAGAGGTGAGTCCCTGGCACAGCTCCCTGAAGACCTTAGATCCCACAGATGCATTCCTCCAGTGCCCACTGCCCCCCTACTCCAGGGAACTGCAGAGGGCAGCACCCCTGGGTGGTGAGGGGTCCGGGGCCGCCCAGAGAACTTGGGAGCCACGTGAGCAATCAACGCATGTTTTATTCACAAATAAAAGTTGCAGCAAGACATTATCTACATGTTTGTACAAAGGCTCGGACACCCTACAAAATGCACAATGGTCAGAAAACATGAACCTGTCATGCAGGGGACGTCACGTACGCCGGCAGGCTCACCCCTCATCGGCATTTGGCAAGAAGCGCCTCCCAAGGGCCCCCCACCCTGTCCAGGGTGCCCCTCCCCCAAAAGAGCTGGAGAGAGCCTGGCCTGAGGGACACCTTCTGTAGAAAATCATAAAAACATAGATCATTTGTCTCCAAATTCCTACTGCAAATTCTGCATTTATAGGCAAAATGATAGAAAAATATGAACCTAACAGAACCTTTACAAAACCCTATCCCCACATCTTTGTTGACGTTGGTGATGGTTTGTTTTGTTTTTTGCTTGTGGTTTTGGTAAGAATTCCTGCCGTGGAAGAAGGCATCATGTGCCCGTGGCTCAGGCCTTGCTCACTGCCTGTGGGGTCCTCGGGACAGAGCAGGTCCTCCGGGAAGGGAGGGGACTCGAGGTCGGCCATCCCCACCCAGAAGACCTGGCTGGCACAGATCTGTGCTGCGAACTACACACAGACCGCAGGCTCTGCCGAGAGGAAACCCTGCAAAAGAAAAATCACCCTGAACCCTAAGGACGAGCCCCGTGAGCACAGGTCTGTCCTGCTACACAAAACTGCTCGGCTGTACAGAAGGCGAGATTGGATACAAACAACGGGCTCTGGCCCGGGCCAGACGGTCGCAGCCGCCTCCCGAGCCTCGGCCCGAGCACTGCTGGTGTCTTGAGTCCCTAGCACCAAACGCAAAAAGGAGAAAAGTCCAAGTCAAGGATAAAGGCACTTGCTGTCTGGGTGGCGACAGTCTTCCAGTCTCCCCTGCACCCTCGCCCGCCCGCCGTGTGGCCGGCCCCCTCCCCCACGCCCGCCTGCTCTGAGACCCCCGTCCTGCACAGAACCCCTCTGCGTCTTCCTCCTCCAACCCCCTCCACATCCTCGATCCATCCCACGTCCCGTCCTCATGCCCCCTGCGCTACCCCTCCCCTATATCTGGAGCCCGGCCTCAGACGTCCACCTCCTGTGGCCCCGAGATGGTGGTGGTGGTGGTGACACTGATGTCAAAGCAGGTGACCATCATGACGTGGGCCTTGCACAGGTTCACGCACTGCTCCAGAGCGGCCGTGGCTCGCTCCAGCGCTGCCAGGTACTCGGCGGACTCGGGCTCCAGTTCCGGGTCCACCTCAACTGGGGAGGGAGGGACAGCAGACACGGGGGTCAGGCCCCGGGCAGGGACAGCAGCCTGGCTCTCCGAAGGCCCCAGAAAAGGCATCTCGGTCCGGCTGACTCTCCCCTCCCAGCTCCCTCGAGGCAGAGGGTCCCGCCACGTGTTACACAGCACACCAGGGGCTCAGTGGGGCGGCTGGCTTGCAGGCGGGGAGAGCAGGGCAGCGGTGGGGCGGGGTGGCACTCACACTGCTCCAGCCAGCGGCCGGGCTCCACCATCAGCCGGCCCTGGGTCTCAGCCAGCTCCTCGCACAGGCGGTCATGCCTGGCCTGCACCTCCCGCAGCCGCTGCTGCCTGCGCTCTGCCAGCCGCAGCTTCGCACTCACGCACACCGGGCCCTGGGCAGCAGAAGATGGGCAGGGTGGGCTCAGGCGTGGAGGACATGGGCACCCATGGGGTGGGCCATGACCCTCTCTCCAGGAACCCCCAGAACCCCGGCCTTGGTCATGTGACCCCCCACCCCCTGCCGGGCCTGGGCGGGCACACAGTGGGCCCTCCAAGGTGGGCAGGGGTAGGACTCAGAGGTGGGCCCACACCGGGTGCTCCTGGGGCAGCACACAGTGCCTGTCAGGGGGCCGGGCCCAGGGAAGAGTGGAAATATGGCTCTGGGACCCCCCCACTGGGTAGAATGCCAGGGGACAGCAGCAGTGGCCTCAGGACCTCCTCTAGCCACCCATCCTCTGCCCAAGGGGTGCAATGGGGAACAACAGAGGCTTGGGGCTGGGCAGGGCTGGTTCCTACCTTCTCCACATCCTGGGAGGGCTGTGGACAGAGGAAAAGTGAGGTCGGGGGGGTTGCCCACTGCACCCCCATGGGCCTGGAAGCCCCAATCAGATGGCCTATTCTGCCAGCACAGAGCCAAGCCTCCTGCCCCTGGCTCACAGTGTCCAGCCCCAGCCCACTGCAGGCCCTGACCTCAGCCGCACCCTCGCGCAGGGGCGGGCGGTGCCTCTGCAGACGCTGCACGTCGTCGATCTCGTACACCTTGATCTCGAAGGGCTCCTTCAGTGAGCCGGCCAGCGGGGGAGGCAGGTCCACCCACTGCCCGGGGAGGCTGGGCTTGCGGCCCAGGACAGCAGCATCGGGCAGCGGGGCCGGGATCAGCCGCCGCCGCTGCAGACCTGGAACACAGAGCAGGGAGCTGGGAGGAGCCAGGCCAGGGTCCTGACCAGGAGAGCATGTGGGCCCAATCCAGAAGTGCTCAGCTTGGTGCCAGCCAGGACTTTGGCCACCACGCCCCAGTTGGGTCAGGCAGGCCCTGTGAGCAAACAGGCAGGGGGTTCGTCCACTGCCCAGGGGGTGCTGCCTCTCACCCCCCACAACAATCAGACATAGCCACTCCTGCCTCGGAAACAACACCCCTGACCTCCAGGGCTCTCAGTCCCCTAAGGCCATGCCTGCACCAGCCCCTCTGGCCACCTCTCACCTGAAGCCACACCAGCATGGTCAGCCATCCCCCAGAGGGAGCCCTCCGACGCCCTGCTGGCCACGCTGCTCTCTAACTCATTACCCTCCCTGCTCCATTGCCCCAGGACAGGGGGCAGCCCAGACTCTTGAGCCAGGCTGCAGGCCCGCGCTGGCACCTCCTACCCTACCTGGGCCTTCTGCTATCCCACCCTTGCCTTGGCCTCAGTGGCTCTGCCCCCCAGGGCACCCCTGGTGGGGGCTGTCAAACAACTAGGCACCGACCAGGGAGAATACTGGGCCTGGAACCCCAAACCCAAGTCCTCTCCTGGCTCCCCAGTGCCCCAGCAGGACAACCACGCAGGGCTGCCCCTGCCAGCCTGCTCTGCCAGGGATGAGGACCAGCCTCTGGGGTAGTGTAGGGATCAGAGAAGGGCACACACCAGACATACTTATAAACTGCAGAGGGCCACACACATCGACATGCTGAAAAGCCCCAGGCACATTTGTGAACCGTTGAGGGCCGTGTGTGTTGGGGACCTGTGAAGGTTGTGCCCATCTGCCAAGCGTCTCCAACTGTGAAGGGCTGTGCCCACGGCGCCACCACCCACCTGTGGCCCTCTTCTTGGGGGACTTGAGGCTGCGGGAGCGGGCACCCGGAGAGGCGGCCCCACTCTCGCTGGTGGAGTCGGGGGCGGAGGAGGCGCTGCCGGTGGCCTCGCTGTCGCGTATCATGCTCTCGTAGCCACTGCTGCCACCACTATGATAGAACAGAGCGGTGCGACCCATCGCCGGCGGGAGCTCTCCGCTCAGCACGCTACTGTTGTCACTGCCGTGGCCGCTGCTGTAGCGCTGGGGCCGCCGTGGCGCCGTCACCTTGCTGTAGGGCGAGGGCAGGGCTGGGCCCATGGGTGGCCGCTCCTCGCCTACGTTCACACCACTGTCATTGCCACTGTCCGAGTCGGCTGAGCCCCACGAGGGGCCGCCTCTGCCGGGGGCTCCACTGGCCACCAGCTCATTAACGCGGCTGTGGGCAGCCCGGAGTGCCTGCTTGGTGCCCATGATGGTGCCCCGGCCGGCCTTGACCCCAATGCCAGGCCCAGCCCGTGGGGCTGCCCTGGGACCCATCACAGGGCCACCTGGGGTCCTGCCCGCCACAGGAGCCAGCGGCTTCACCGAAGCACCCAGAGCCCGCGACCCGCTGGCTGCAAGACTACGGCCCTTTGCCCCACCAGCTGGGGGCTTGGGGACTCCCACACCCTTGGCCGGGCTTCCCCTACAAGCAGGAGCTGACCCGGGCGTGGGGCTGGCAGGTGGCACACCCAATCTGGGCACAGCCCGGGCCGGCCGCCCAGGAGCCTCCCTGATCTTGCCGCTGCCATGCGCCAGGCCCTCATAGCGCTCCAGAGACGCATGGCCAGCAGGACGGTGTGCAGCCTCCACTTTGCAGGCCCGGGCCTTCAGACTGGATGTGGCCCTAGGAACAGAGTGGTCAGCCCGGCTGCTGGGCCTGGCCTCCCCCTCCCCTCGGAAGACAGCAGCAGCCCCGGCCCGGGTCAGGCCCACGGCCTGGGTAGCGGCCAGGCCTGGGCTGTTCTTGTGCTCCAAGCTGGACTTTCGCACAGGTGGGGCTGGAGGGGCCACCCCACTGGGCCTCAGAAAGAAGCTCCCCTTGGGAGCCACACTGTTCTTGCTGTTCGGGGAGGCCTTCAGGCTGCTGGAGCAGGCTGCTGCCTCAGGCGGGTTGTCTCCACAGGACACAGTGGGAGTGGTCACGCCCAGCGTGGTGGCGCCCCTCCGCAGGGGTGGGATCCGGGCCACAGCCTCTGGTCTGTGGGCCACCCTGGATGCCACCTCACAGCCGTCCACCACCCTCTGTGCACAAGCCGGTATCGCCTGGGCCTCAGGCAGCCGGGGGGAGCCCAGGGTTGGGCTGGGGACCCTGCAGGCAGAGGCCGCCTGGAGCACATCACGTTCCTCTGCCCGCAGCAGCCACGGGTCCTCAAACAGGGCTCTAGCACCCTGCAGACTCTGGCCTGGACAGGCACAGCCTGTGCGACTGGCCGCCGAGGTAGTCCTGGGTTTCCGGGGCAGGCTGGAGTGGATGGTCTGTGCTGGGGCTGTCCCCCGCAGGGCCCCAGCCTGGGGCTGCCTGCCAGGTCGGGTCAGGGCTGCAGCTGGGCTGGGACTGTCAGGTCTGCCCTGCTCTGAGAACCCAAGGCTGCCGTCCTCCAGGGAGCTGTCCAGGGCTGGGGGTCCTGGGGGATCGGGCCCCGCCAGGGAGTCAGGGCTGAAGGGGGGCCGGGACGGGGGGCCACAGCTGTCAGCACTACAGACACTGCCCTCACTGAGCCAGGAGCTGACGGAGGAGCCACCCAGGCCCTCAGGCCCCTGCGAGGTGTAGGCATCAAACTCATCGTTGATGCTGCTGATGATGCTGACGGGCCTTGAGCCCGAGGCCAGCGCCTGCAGGGAGCAATCACTGCTGAAGCTGGCCAGGCTGGTGGGACGCCCGGCGCTGGCAAGCCCACCCAGGGACAGCTCCTCCACCACTGTGAACACCAGCTCGTCCTCGCCGTTTAGCTCCACAGGCTGCTGCAGGGTCACCGTGGTGGTCAGCAGGCCTCGCTCCAGATGGCAGCCATGAGCAGATGGGTGGGGGCAGGTGACATCTGGGAGCAGCGGGGACTGGCCAGCCTGGCCGCTCATGCCCACAGGGGGTGTCCGTACCACGCTGTCGGCGCCCCCTCCCCCAAGCTCCTCTGGGGCTCTGTGAGCTTCTAGCTGCTGAGGAGGTGGAGGAGCCGGGCTAGGCAGCGGCCTCCTGCCTCTGCCCTCTGTGGCCTTGTCCAGGGCAGACAGTTCAGACTGGGTGCTGCCATCCTCTGTCTGGTCACCCCAGGTGCCAGCCTTGGAGGGCTCAGGGACACCCTGGTAGGTGTCTGGGCCAGGGCTGCCCCGAGGAGTGCTGGCAGCCATCGGGGAGCCCATAGCCCTCCTGGAGGACGCAGCCTCTGGCGGCGAGAACTTCCTGCTGCCTCGGGCGGGGCTGGCCTGGGCTCCCTTGGTGGCACCCGGGAGTCCCGAGGAGCCCTCACTGCCATCGATGCACTCCAGCCGCTCCTGCAGCTCTGCAAAGGTGCTGCAGCGGAAGTGGTCAGCGTCACGTGCGCCCTGGGAGGGCCGGCGGCGGCTCAGGGCGGGGATGATGGGCACGAAGTCAGGTGGGCCCTCGTTGTCTGTGAGCTCATGGTCTGACAGCGCCGCCCCGCCAGGCCCCACGTAGATGACCGTGTCGCAGGACTGCTCGCTGCTAGACGAGTAGTCTGGGTCGCCGGACAGGCCGGGAGCTGGGCCGTCGGGGTCCAGGGCCACAGTGCGCGGGTGGAAGGGTCGCAGATGCGGGCTACGGCGGGCCCGGCCCTCCTCGCAGGAGCTCTCCCCGCCGGAGGAGCTGGACGCGTACTGGGGGGCGGCAGGGCAGGCCCACGTGAGCGGCCGCACCTCCCCTGCACCGGTCCTACTCCCACTGCACCTCCTGTTTCCCTGGACCCTCCCCAACAGCTTAACGCTGTGGTCCCTGTGCTGAAAAACAATGGCGACATCCGCCCACCAAGTCCTGCCAAATTCTGGGAACTAAAAGTCTTAGGCAAAGAACACAGACGACTCTTCTTAGAGACTTAGGACGGAAGACAGCATTAGCCACATCACAGGGAAGGAAAGAGACACTCAGAAAGACGTGAAAACACGTGCCCGGGGCTGTCTCACTCCAGCACACCCCAAACGCCACCCTCTGGACCCAGTGAGGGGTGCCCAGGAAGTCCCCTGCTGAGTCGGTGTGGCTCTCCCAAGCACCCCATGGCTGGCTGGAGGAGGGACCAGGTGACCACAAGCCCCACTGCAAGCAGTTCCGATTCTGCCTTGGGCTCAGCCACCCACTCCTTCGAGGCAGGGCCACGTGGGTGCAGCCCCGTGATCCCAGGATGCCCAGGACATCCGCCCGCTGCCCCCTCCCCCCACCATGCCCAGCAAGGGCCTGCAGAGGACTCAGGAGCCTGGGGACCCTCAGGATGGGAATGGCGGGCAAGAGCAGAACCCACCTTGGCCTTCTTCCTGCGCAGGCGGTGGATGCGGGCGGCGAGCTGCACAGTGCTGAGCGTCTCAGCATGGTGGGCTGGAGCATCTGAGACGTGGGCGATCATGGTGGTGCGGCAGCTGCTGGTGGCCAGGGACTCCCGCAGCAGCATGGTGAGCCTGTGGTCCCTGCAGGCCAAGGAAGGGGCTCAGAGGCCAAGGGTCTAAGGAGGGACCACCAGGCTGGGAGGCTGGGCCAGGGGTGGGCAACAGGCTAGAGGCAGGGAGATGGGCTTCTTGCCAGACCAGGGACTGTTCCTGGAGCCCCAGGGTCTGGTCTGGCCCCTGCCTCTGTCCGTGCACCCTGGGCTCCAGAGTCCACCACCAGCCTGACACAGGGGCCAAGGCAGCCCCTGGGCAGTAAGACCCATCAGACGTTGGAGGAGCTAAGGACTGAGGGGTTCAGGGACCCACAGAAGCACTGGACACACCAGACATGAACTTGGCCGGCTCCCTAGTGGCCACCCCGGCCAGTCCCCACCAGGTGCCCACACTCACCTGTAAGGCACGTGCTTGGCTCCATTGACCAGGGCCAAGATCACACTGCCCAGGGCCGATAGGGACAGACACAGGGGTCCCCCTGCGGCCTCCCCGCCTCTGCCAGGTGCCGCCTCGCAGCTGCCCAGGTCAATGAGGTGCAGGCGGCTGCGGCCTCCGGACACTGAAATGGCAGGGCCGGGCATGAGGGCAGGGGAGGGTACAGCCAGGGCACCGCCCCCACCCCGTGGGCCGGTGGCGCAGCACCTACTTCCTCCCTTGCCACACTTCTCCATGCGGTACTGGTAGACGTGCAGCGTGAAGAGCATGTGCGAGCTGCGCCTCGCGTCCTCACTGCAGCCCACACGGCCGGTGCTGCGGGCAGCCAGGGCCGCGTCCAGGTAGAAGGCTGCTTTCTCCGCTGTGGGCGCGCGCAGCTCGCTCTGGTTCTGGAGCTGCGGGGCAGGCACGGGTGACGTTAGGGACTCAGGGCCAGTGCGGCCCCCACACCCTCTGCCCTCTGCCCCCTGGGGGTGGGGAGATGGTGGTGTTGACACACCTGCGTCCCACACGCGGGGTCCTCCCGCAGGTACACGCCCGGGGACTGCGCATCCTGGAGGCTGCCAGAAGCCACCTCAGCCAGCAGGTCTCGCAGGTTCTGGTCCCGGCCACACACCTCCACGGCCGAGACACGGACGGAGAAGCGGGTGCCCATCCTCTCCTTGCGCTCATCGATAAGCCTGAAGAGCCAGGAGATGGCGCAGGGCACAACGCCCAGGCTCTGGGGCGAGCTGTCCTTCCCAATCATGGTGTATGATTTGCCTGAGGGCCACGCAGTCGGTCAGGGCCCACCCCACACCCCACAAGACAAGCCCTCAGAGCTGAGCCAGACCCAGGAACCGACTCTCCAGCCCTGCCCAGAGTCGTCAGGGCCAACTTGGGGCCACTGAGACCTCAGGGACCTCCTCTGATGCATTCCAGGGCCTCTGCCTTCTAGCTCTGCAGGGCTTTGGCTTCCTTCCCATGAGCCCCTCACCCCACTGCCCAACCTTTGCCCATACAGAGAAGCATCTTCCTCCCTGACCCAGAGCCAGGCCCAGCGACTGCAGCAACGATAATAGTGGTGGGCTGGTGGGCGGTGAACAGAATTCATCTGGGGGGGGCTTACCAAGGCTCATGTGGCCGAAGGAGAAAATGCAGCCATCAGCCCCACTGACCACAGACTGGAGCACATCAGCCACGGCCCCTGAGCAGACTTCAGCCTGGGGGAGGGGCACAGAGAATCAGGCAGGTGCCAGGGCCAAGGCCTGGCAGTCAGCCCACAGGGTGTCTGCACTGGCACACACAGGACATCAAAGACAGCTCTCCCACGTGCATGCAGAAAGCACGAACACGCAAGAACAGGACACAGAATGCATGCAGCACACACAGGATGCACTGGCCAGACACATGCACATACATGCATATTCCATAAAACACAGAAGTCCCACTGCCAATGTGGGCCCCGCCCAGGACAGACCACGATGCGCTCAGAGACACACATGTGGTCACACGGCATATAGTGCATATGAGGGATCAGCGGGTGTCCCGACATCCAGCGTAAAACACAGAAAGCTGCCAAGGAGGATGAGCTCCAAAAAACCAGTGAGTATTTCCCTGGGGACTCGGTCAGTAGAACCGGGACAGGAACTGAGTGGAGACCCCACAAGGGCACTGACCAGAAAGGCCGATGAGGTGGACTCAGCAGGCGCTGGGCCAGCCGGGCCCCATTCTCTGCTCCTCTCCCCTCACTCCACACAGAGAATGACCCCATCATCCTGAGCCAGCGGTGCAGCCCCCCAGGTCCCCAGGAGGTCCACCTAAGGCAGTACCTGCTCAGAGTCCTGGGGGAAGACGGCGTCGAAGGCGAACATCTTAGGGACTGTAGCGGTGGCAGCGCGCCGGAGGCCTGTGCTGCCTGGAGGCCCGGCAGCCGGATCGTACAGGGTCACCTGCTTCTTCCGAGGGTCCACCTTCAGGAAGGACGTGGACTCGGCCGAGCGTTGGGCCCCCTGAGCCGGCCAGATCCGCAGCATGACCTTCACCTGGGGAGGAGGGCGGGTGCAGGCGTCTGAGCAGCCGCCCACCGCCCAGCTGGCCGCTAATGACAGGGCAGGAGGGGCCCCGCGCGAGTCCAGACAGCGGCCCGGGCCTCGGCACGGGCATCCCACACCGCAGGAATGTGCTGCCCGCGCCCCCGCTCCGGGCCCGAGCGGATCTCGCATGAAGTCAGCGGGGCAGGGAGAAAGTGAAGCCCAGGGAGAGGCGAGGCGGGCAGGGTGCGCAGCCATCAGCCCAGAATGGGGAGGTGGGGCACAGAGCCGGACACAGGGAACTGGGGGCAGCAGGCTCTAGAGGCCTCCGTGAGCGGAGGGACGCTCAGGTCCCCCAAAGCAGTTCACTCCAGGCTAAGACAGGAGGGAGGTGCACAGCTCCTGGGAGCCCCTCCCCCCAGCACCCAGCAGCCCCAGGCCAAAGTCCTTCAGAGCCCTGCAGTGTCCTCCCCAGGGAGGTGGCGGGAGGTCTGTGGGACTGAGGGTGCACCAGTGCACCCAGGTGGAGGGCCTGAGGTCCGGTGATGCCCCACGGGAGGACACAGAGCCAGCTCCGGAAGCCAAACTCAAAATCCCATGAATGAGCAGAACTCGGGTCAACAGAAAGCCAGAGGAAATCCCATTAGAATGACAACCTGGGAAGGGAAATAAAATGAGAGCCCACTGGAGAAAAGATGTGAATGCTGAAATCCTCTGGCCTCTCCAGCCCTCGGTGGGGGCTGGGGAGACTGAGGGTGGGGCTGAGATGGGGGGAGCAGGGGACAGAGGAGTGGGCGGGACAAGGGTGGGCCTGGGCACAAAACAGGCCGCAAAAACATGCCCCCATGCATGCGCCGGCCTCTGGGAGAACCCGAACCAGCAGCCCCCGCACCCTCCGAGGAAACAGCCAGCTCAGCCCAGAGCAAGCGACACTGAAGACACCCCCAAACCTGGGCAGAGAACGGACACCCCAGACAGGAGCATCTCTGCAGCACCCCAGGGGGCTTGGGCGGGATCTGACTCACAGGCGCTATTGACACATGAGCCCCCTGAATTAGGGGCTCTGTTTTCTGTTGGACACACCGTCCACTCTCTGATGAAATCTCTGATTTCTCCACCACAGTGAAAATCAAATTACCCGAGACTCATTTCAGAGCCAATATTTTTCATGGATTTAATGGTAAGTGACAGATACACAACGCCCGCAAAATTGGTTCACCCTGGGCAGTTCACCCAGGCGCCATCTCCTCGCCTCTGGCACGTGGCAGACGGGTCCCCAAGCCGCCGTGTGGCCCGGAGCGCCCGTCCTGGGGGAGCGCGTGCAGAAACACTTCCCTATCGCCCCTCTCAGAACCTGGGCTGCATTAGGCGAGAATCGATTCTTTTAGTCCCTGACGACATGAACAAAACTATTTCATTTCCAAGCGCCGCTGCAAAGCAGACGAAAATGTGCACTTTCCGGTAATTTTTGGCAATTCTTTTCCAGCGTGAACTCCTCGCCACTTCAGGAGCCAAATGAGTTCTGCAGATTTGAGAGAATTCCTAGCGGGAAGGAGCGGCCTGGGGAAGCCGACAATTCGGCTCTCGCTGTGTGATGGCCGCCCTCTCAAGCAGCGACATTAATCCCTGTGTCCAGACGCACAGCCAGGCAGGGAGGGCGGTCACCACCTCCCCGGGGAGCAGACAGAGCAGGCCAGAGTGGGGGCATCAGCCGTCCAGCCTGCCCCGTACTGCCCCGTCCCATTGTCTGCTGAGAGAACCCTGTCATTACTGCAGGGAAATGACAGGGTCTCTGCCGAAGACAAGCACACCAAGACTCTCCCCCGAACGTTCAGATACTACAAAGCCCCGCTGAATAGCTGCCGGGTATGGGAAAAACACATTTTACATAAAAAAGGGCTTCCAGCTCCCAAGAGGTGGCCCAGGCGGACGAGGGGGAGGGGCGCACCACTCGGCACCCAGCGAGAAAGGGATGTCTTTTTTAATACCACAATATGATGAATTATCTTAAGTAGCACATTAATGTCAGAAATTGCATGTAATCTAACTTCTTTTCTGCGACGATATTAAACGTCTTTCAGGCGGCATTTCTGACTATGTGACATTAGTGCTAATAACGTACAGGGCGCCCGGGAGGGGGTGGGGGTAGCAGGCAGTGGCCAAGGGCTCCTTGTCTCTAGGGAAGTGCTGGGCGGTCCTGGCACGGGGCGAGGGTGTGTCTGCCACAGAGAGAAGAGAGGAGCCTCCCCCCGACCCAAAATGGTGGAGCCTGCTGGCCCCGAAGTAACACGGCCCCAGGAAGAACCAGGGCAGTTCCGACCTCACAAAGGAGCCGCTCGCCCTCTCCTCGGCCCCCGCCCCACCCTGTCTGCTGATGCCCTGTCGGGGGCGGGAGTGGGGTCGGGCGTGGGACTGAGCGTGGAGAGGAGACAGTGCAGGTACTGGGGGCAGCAGACTTTGTCTTCCCTTTGTCCCCCAGCGTTTCCGGGCATGGGGATAGGCAGGGCCACTGTCACCCCAGCAGACATCCCAAGACAGGCAGGTGCTGGGGCTAGTCTCTCAACCTTGCCAGGCAGCAGCAGGGCTGGGGAGACAGGACAGGAATCGGCCGCTCCAGGACACAGACCTACTCTGACTTGGAGTCGCTGATGCACAGAATGTCCATGTCAGGAGGACCCAAAGACAGCCAACCAACACCCCCACCCACCGCAGGAGTCGTGACCAGGGACCGAGAGCGGAAGGCGACTTGTTCAGATCTACACACTAGTGGGGCAGGCTGGGACAGGGACCCGGAGTCAGGAAGTTCACAAAAGAAACCCCACACTCCCCAGGGCCTGGTCATACCCTCTGGATGTGCCAGCCAACCGCCCAGACAGCTATGACCACAAGGCTGGTAAGAGCTGTAGAGTCCACCCCCATCTGCCCCCACCCCACCCTACAAGCCAACCAGGGCCCCCTGTCCCCTTCAACAGCCACTCCTGGAATCGACCCTCCCTAGGGACGCACTGCTGCCCTGGACCAGCAGCTACCACCAGGTCAGGCCATGAGGAAGCCACTGGCACGGCTGCTCCAGGGGAAGGAGCTGGTGGGGGTTGGGGGGCTTCAAGCCACTGAAATAAGTGCTGTGGGGTGGGGCCCAGGGGAGCAGGAGCCAATGGCCTGTGCCTGTGGGGCCCCTTCCTCTGCAGGGCTGGAGGCACTGGGCAGTGCCTGGCTGACCACCCGGCCAGGGTGCGCTGGGCGGGGGGAAGTCACCTCAGCCCCACTGCACTCAGGAACCCAGGAGAGGCCAGCCACAGAGCAGGCAGAGGGTCAGAGAACAGCACCCAGAGTGCATACTCAGGGTGTGGTCCAATCATCACCCCCACAGCCGTGTGGCAGTGGTTCCATCCCTTCAGCCAGCACAGAGGGCCACCTGTCCCCACCCGAGCTGGCGGTGCAGCTATTTCTCAGAGCCTCACAGAGGGTGCAGCTGCAACCCACAGAGTTCCAGGGGAGCCAGGGGCCAAAGATGGCCTGTCCAGTCACCCAGCAGGCCTCAGTTTCCCCACCTGAAACAAGGCAGGTGAATCAGCCCACCCCATATCCTGCTTTTCCCATGGTGGGCTATGATGAGATCTACCTAGACACAGTGACTCTGGAGAGCTGAGCGGTCCCACCCCTGCCCCTCCCCACCTCAGGGCAGCGTCCCAGTGGAGACCAGGAAAGGTGGTTACCTGGATCAGACCCCACCATAGTCTCAGGAAAGTCCATGAGCTGTCTGTCCCGTCCCACATGGAGACACACGGCCCCCAGGACTCCCACCCATTCCCCGCAGCCCCAACCCAGCAGTCTCCCAGGTTCCCTGCCAGGAAATGCTCTGGTGGGCTTCAGTCTCCCCATCTGTGCCCTGCTGACCATCACGACCAACCTGGGAGAAGGAAGTGGGAGCCCTTCCATCTCCCGCACCCCCTCCACATACCTTCTCAGACACCGCTGGCCTCCCCCACCCCAGGGCCACCCTGATCTCGAGACTGGGTCTACCTTTCCAATGCTGCCGGGGTTGTCCTTGGCCTTGGAGGCGGCCCTGAGCAGGCAGGGGGGCGCTGGGGGTGGCCACAGCTGCAGGACCCCGCTGAAGTCAGTGGGGTAGGTGGAGGTTCCCCGGTTGGCAGGGGCCGGCGGTGGGCAGGGCTTCTTGCGCTTGGAGGCCAGGCTGAGCTTCTGGGCGGCCCTGGAGAGGTGAGGCAGCAGGCACTTAGTGGGTACCAGAAGCTGTCCCTGTCACTGCACCTGCCACACCCCAGCTGTCCTAAGACCCCACAGAGGCCACTGCCAGGAGATGCATCCAGAAATGTGGCTCAGGCTGGGGCCACGACCACATCCCCTCCCTGGTGGCTCTGCCCAGCACACGGGACAGGCCAGGTGACAGATGGTCCAGAGACTGCACACCCCTCTCTGTGCTCCACACTGAACACACCGACTGTCACCATCACCCTTCACCCCCAACCCAGCAGCCACAATTGGGGCAGGACAGAGAGAGCTGTTCGGCCCAACTGCCCAGGCTGTGGTCAGCCCTTCACATGTTGACGCAGTCTCTTTGGGCCTCAGTTTCTCATTTCTGAAATGGGATGATGTGTCCACTGGTGTTCCTTGTGTGTGGCCCTGATGAGCTGATGCATTGTAGATACCCAGCACAGTGCCTGCATACAGCAGGAGCTCAATTAATGCTGCTATCATGATTACCGTGGCCCCCGGTCCCCAGGCTGGAGTCAGTACTCGCCCCTCCCAGTGCACCAAGGCCCCTGGAGCCGTTCTGAGATGCCACCCCTGCCTTACCTGCCTGGCCACCATCGCTCCACTGCCTGAGGCTCCCTCACCCCTGATAAACAGACCTTCCTCCTGCAACCTCACATCCATGCCCCAGAGCAGGTTGGGAGGACCTGCACCTGCAGCATCCGCAGAGAACTTGCAGAAATGCAGTCTCCTGCAGACCCCACACCCTCTGGAGGTAGGACTGACACCTGGGTTTTAACACATCCTCAAGGGGATTCTGATGCATGTTTGGTATCCACTGGTGTGGACTCCTGGGGGACCCCAACACACTCTCACACACACACACAATACAGGCACACACACAGAGACACACAATACAAGCACACACATACACACATGTGACACAGGCCACCGCACCCCCGGGCCTCTGGTCACACTGACCCTGCTACAGGGGCACGGCCCCACGGTGCTGTTCCTATCCGCTCCCCAGGGTGAGCTTCCCTGTGGCTTCAGCATCCTCCCCATAGGGCCCCCACCGCCCTCCAGCATGGTGACACCAGAGACCCCACAGTGAAGGGTGGGTGCCAGGACAAAATGGTGGCCAAAGACTTGGTGAACGCTGCCCACCAGGCGCCCAGGCCACTCCCATCCCAACCTGACCCCAGCATCATAGCCCTTCTGCAGCCTCAAGCACCCACCCCCCTTCTCCCAAAGGCCCCAGGGCCCGTCCAGTCTATCCTGTCCTCCTCAAAAGGATCCCAGTGTGGAGGGCCTGCACCCGAGGGCAGCAGCCCAGCCTGCGCCAGCCTCCCGCTGCAGCAAGATCTACCACTGGCACTTTGCTTAACTCTTCTCGTCTTTAATAGGAGTTGTCTTTTAAGAGACCCCAGGGATGGCTTTCCTACTAGTGAGGTGTCATCGTGGAAAATAAAAGTAATCTATGACACATGGCAGAGCCATTAATAGAGTCCTGGCAGGCAGTGCCTGTGTGCACCCAGACAGGGTGGGCGGGGGGTGCAAGGGTCCCATGAGCTGATTCCAGGGCTGCCCAGGCAGAGCTCTGACAACTCAAGGCACAGGGACCCCTAGGCCTTAGGAACTTGAGTTTTTTGGCCACAGCTGGTGGCAGCAGTGACATCTGCATCCCAGGGGTCTGGGGCCTTCTGCTCCTAAGACCCTCAGACCTCACAAGGTGGGAGTTGCAAGCATTTACCCGACAGCTTGCCTGAGCAATGTAAACCTCACAACTGCCCTGCAAGGAGGAGTTCCTCATCCCCCGTTAGCCCAAAGATCCCACAGCAAGTCAGGGGCAGAATGGAAGCCAGCATTGTCACCCGGGTGCCGGTGTCCCTCTGCACAGCGAGAAATCGAGATAAGCAGGGAACTCTGGAAGCGCAGGGGCAGAGGCACCCAAACTGCACTGTGACACTCCGTGGGGTCCAGGAGACTCGGGCAGGGGTCTTGGGGCCAGAGATGGTCAGGGCTGCATCCCTCTGTCCGGAGCCAGAGGCAGGAGCAGGCATGCATTTTCTGAGCATCACTGCCCCAGCCTGGGCCTCTCATCCTAGGCCCCCCCATGACCACCACCGTGGGCTGCACGGCAGCTTCCACCAGCTGCCCCGTGGGGGGAAGCCACAGCCTGTCTCAGTGGATGTTAGCATCTGGCAGGCAAGATCCAGACAGGGCAGTCCCAGCCCACCTGCCTGGCACTGCCCCCAGGGCTGGGACCCATCAGGGAGGGCTGCACTGTGGGGGGAGGGAGGCCCTGGGACCCTTGTGAATGACAAGGAGTCACCCTGGACTCATCTCCTCACCTGCAGTGACACCTGTTCCCAAGATTTCAGGAGAGGGCAGCACACAGGGCTGGCCGGCACCAGCCCTTGCTGGAGGGTGTCAGCTCAGCCCTCATGTCAACCAGACCGGTCAGCAGACAGCGTGGCGCGCCGCTCCCCGCGCCGGCTCAACACCCACTGCTCCTCCTGCCCTGCCTTCCCCAGGCCCCTCCCTAGGTTGGGTGGGGTCAGGGTACCAGCCAGCTCCGACGTGAGGCTGTGGGAGGCAGGGCATCCTGCACCCACACCCCAAGCCTCACGAAGGGCCCAGGACCGATGGGTGAGGTGCTGGGGAGGCGGGAGTGAGATCGAGGCTGGAGCCTCAGGTCTGCAGGGCCAGGACCAAGCCAGGGCTTTGCCCCGCCAGCCACACGTGAGGCCACAGACAGCTCTGCCTCTCCAGTGGAGGGAGCTGGGGGTCTTCAGCACAGACCTCAGCCACACCAGAGCCACCTGAACAAAGGCGGGGCCAAGCGTCCTAAGAGGTGCCACCAGCCCTGGGAGTCCAGATGGTGACTGGTGAGGTGTCTCCACCCCACAATCTGACCTAACTCAGGCGCCCTCTCCTTCCCTGGCCCATCAGGCCCCTCAGGGGCTGGGAGCCGACAGGCCCGGCCCCAGCCCGCCCCAGCCCTCCAGGTGCCTGCTTTTACAGGCTGGCCTCACCAGGCATGACTCAAAGGCACGTCACCGCGTTAACGAGGCACCAGGATGGGCACTTTCTCCTTTGATGAAATCCAGGCCCTCGTGAAACTAAGACAAGCTTCCGTCAGCCACGTCAACACCAAATCGGCTGCTGGGCCTCGGCTGGCATGGGCCTTGGGGGTTCTGGGGGCCAGGCCTGCCTCAAGACTCCTTGCATTTCTGAGTAGTGGGGGTGAGAGATGAGGGACAGGGGGTAATGCTGGGCCTCACCAAGGCTAAGAGAAGACCCAGTGCCAGGCTCAGGCCCAGAAGGCCACTGTGTGGTCAGGGAATGGCAGACCCGTGGGGGGACCTACAAGGGGTGTGTGGGCAGGTCTGAGCAGTTTGGCTCTGAAGAGAAGCCTCAGAAAAGCAGGAACTTCACCAGCATCCATAGCCCTCCCCATCCTCAGGGGACCTCTCCTCCAGGAAGCCTGCCCTGATGCCTCGAGCTGGGCCCCCCAGCCCCTGTGCTTCCTGCTACTACAGGAACCACCCCCTGCCTCTGGACACCAGTTTACAAGGCTTTGTCCCCACCAGGTGGGGCTCCGAGGGCAGACATTCACCAAGCCCATGCCTGGCTCACAGGGGAAGCTCAGGACACGCCTGTAGGTGGCTGGGTGGCTGAGCAGGCCCTTGGAATAACCTTCTGAGCCATGACATCCGACTGCAATCCCAGAGCCTCTCCCGCGCTCCGCCGCCCTGGCCATCAATTCATGTAAACAGAAAGGGAAATATCTTGCCTCCTTACAGAGAGAAATCACTTCTAAACAAGAAGATATTCTCACAGGCAGTCGGCCTTGATGGCGAGGCTCGTAATTACCCCGAGGAGACACACGGGTCTATTCCAACATGTCAGGGGGTCAGTAACAGCCAACCAGAGCTTCCCAACTGGGCCTTGGTGAGACTGGTGGACCACCCCAGGGGAGAGGGGCTGCCACCTGAAGAATCTGCCCCATCAGGGAACCAGGCATCAGGAGCTGGATCCTGCAGAGCTGCTAAGGGGACCCTAGACCCCAGCAGGAGCCAGCCAGCACCCAAGGCCAGGGACCAAGGTATCAGCAGCCAGCACCTTCCACACCACCTGTAGGCCACAAGGCAGGTGAGGGACACCTTTTCAGAGAGTCCTATCTGCCCAGAGTCCCTCTCTGGAGCCTCTGGACAGTGCCCACCCTGGTTCTGCACCTCTGCTGGGTGCCAGTCTGATGATTCCAGGAGACCGGGCATCCAGGCAGACACCAGGGGGCTCCACTGAGGCTGCAATGGGGGTTGGGGGGAGGCGTCGGGGACCTGTGAGTGCAGTATGGTATACCCGCATTCAAAGGAGACCCCATCACACCCCTTACCCTGAGCCTGCCAGGGAGACACCTCCCCCAGTGGGTCTTCCCAAAAGATCTAGATTTAGGGGTCCAGGAGGTGACCCCTCTTGGTGGACTCTGGGCAAGCCCCTTCCCCACTCTGAGCCACAGCCCCCTGCCCACAAAACTAGGGAGTGGACTCAGTCTTTGACCTCACCCCTAATGGTCAAGGGTGCTGCAGCCCTGCAGAGCAGACCCCCACCACCAACTGCAGCCCAAATCAGGCACCGGGGAGCTGGGCCTGCCTGCCAGCACTATCGTCTGCTAGGACACCCACCCTGAACCTGACCCATGACCCGCCACCTGCCAGGAGCCCTCGGGCAGCCACTGCGATTCAGGGCGTCTAACAGGCTGGAAGTAATGGCAGCCGGCAGCGCCACCCCGCCCCTTGGGAAACCTGCCTCCCGCCATCCCCAGCCCAATGCACTCGTTTCTATGGTAACTTCCCAAGGTCAGCAGGCAGCCCTGGCAGGAGCAGCACCAGCCTCGGCTCCAGCTTCAGCTTCGAGACAAAAGGCAGCCTGCACCGCCCTGCCGGCTGGGGCCACTAACGAGCCAGCATGGAGGCCAACAACCCCTGCACTTCCCAGTGACAGGAACCCTCCTCAGGCTCCAGGGGGCCCACCGTCAGGGCGGAGGGGAGGCCCCAGAACTCGGGACCATTGGGGCTGTTCTCTCTTCACCGAAAGTCTCAGCACTTCAAATCCTCCCACCAAGAACCTGATAGTGTGACCACGTGGCTGCCACCAAACCTTGTGGCAGAGGAACTTTAAATCAGGAGGAAGAAGGGTTAAGAAGCCGGCAACTGCACAGGTCTGTCCCTCTCATCCCCTTCCCCAGGTGCCACCCTGACTGCTGGCTGGCCCACAAGGGGCTCCAGAGCAGGCGGGGCAGGACCCCACTCACCCCCACCCAGAGGGTCCCAGCCGGGCTCTCAGCGCCTAATTGGGGTGGCGGCTGAGGCCACATCAGTCACGTGCAGCGGCCCCCACTGTGCTCCAGAGCAGCGGTGTGCTCATCAGCCCAGCACAAGACAAGGCCCTAATCATATGCCCTGTCACTCCCCAATCAGGCCACGCGGTCCCTCCGGACCAGCGCTGATAAGGAGCCCTCCTTGCTGGCCGCCCGGGCGTGATTCATGGACAAGCTTATCAGCACCCGCACCAGGCTGCTAATGGGACAGTGACCCGAGGCTGGACCTGCCATTACCACTCATTACCGAGATTATATCCTGTAATCCGCATCCCTCACACCACCAGGAGGGGAGGACGATGCTCAGCCTCGGGTCTGCTGGGAGGGGCTGAGGTCGAGGACTGCTCTCCCCAGCTGGGGGTGCGGGAAAAGAACCTCTGCTCCTACACACCTACTCCCACCTCCCCACCTTTGCTCATGACGCTGCCTCTGCCTAATCTGCCACATCCACACCGGTGTCATCCCAAGGGTCTGTGGTGCCTACAGGACCTTGGGCCATGCACTCAGAACACAGAGAAAGTAAACCATGGGCCCCAGGAATCCCCAGCACCCAGAGGTCCAGGCCTGGGACAAGGACCCACGTGACATCAGGCATGGTCATGCTGACATGGGATACTGCTGGTGGCTCTGGATCTACCAACCACGAGCCCAGCTAGTGCTGTGGAATGTGCACAGCCTCCTGTGGAGAGGGCAGGTGACAGGTGGGGTCTGGGTGCAGGAGACCCTCCAGGACACCCTCCCTGATTCACACTACCTCCTCCATTGCCCAGGAACGCTCCCTCCAACCCCTGCTGCCCCCGGGACCCATCCCTGCCCCTGTGCTCCCTGTCTGCAGGGGCCCAAAGGCCAAGCTTTGTCTCTGCAGCCACAGGATGTCCACGGCTGGGCCGCCTCACTCTAAGCCAGCCCCATTCTCGGTGCTTCAGAGACATTATCTTGCTGCCCCTTACAGTGACTCCATGAAAAAGAGCCCCATCTGACAGATGGGGAAACTGAGGCATAGAGGGGTTATGTGACTTGCCCAAGATTGCACAGCTTGGAAGGGGTAGAGACCAAGCCCCAACCCAGGCAGGTCCCTGCACCTCGTCACACAGCCTCTCCTTGGCAATGTCTCCCCACCTCCTGGTGAGAAGCCCCCACTTGACACTTCTCATCCTTGCATGGGGGCCCTGGGAGGACAGCCCTCAGCCGAGAGCTGCTCAGCCCTGCGAGAGCATTGGTCCTCCCAGAAATGCCCCTCTGGCCACCAGGGGCCAGGAGCCAAGGTCCCTTCGGTGCCCCCCACCCAAGGCTAGGAGCCAAGCTCCTCTCGTCCCCCATCCACACACTGTCCTTGTCTGAGCTGCGGCCCGATGAGGCCCAGGAGGACGTACCTTATGAAGAAGGAGGCTGCAGCAGAGGAGCCTGTGGGGACCCCAGCTGAGGAGCCTGGGGAGGGGGTGACCAGGGCAGATGTGCAGGCCCCACCTCGGCCCCACGCCTTTGACACAACACCAGGGCCCACCATGGGAGGGCCATCTCGGACCGTGTCTGCCACCGCCACAGCAGCCACTGCTGCCTCGGCCTGGAGGGAAAGACAGAGTCCATGTGAGGAACCCACAGGTGGGCAGAGAGACGCCCACTACCCCCAGGCACCAGGGAGCTGGACAGACGGGCCTGAGCATGCCACAGCCCCAGCACGCTCCCTGGGATGCCTGCACTCATAGGAGCCTGCTGGTGTGGCTGGGGCAGCCCCAGAAACCAGGCTGGGAGACTGAAGCCCAGAGGGGGGGCCCATGACAAGGCATGAAGACCCACGTCCCCAGGCCTGGGCCTGGGGTGGCCTTTCTCGGCAGGGCTCCATCAAGGCAGAGGGGGATGAGGACAGCCACCCAAGGGCCTGACCTTCTAGCTCCTTCCCCACCCCCGTCCAGAAATGCAGTGACCACCATGGTCAGGACAGATGGACAGAACCCCCACACCCCACTAACCCCCGAGCCATCTGGGAGCACCGAGAGATGTGATTAGAAAAGAAACCACAGTAAATATTTGGCACGAGTGCTAATTGCCCCACGTATGATAATGTATGATGTTCCCATCATCTGAAATACTATGCTGGCATTTCCAGCTAATTAGCTAAAATAAATTCCAGAAAGGGAGACAGTCTCATAATGAAGCAGAAATGTAGTTAAATGCTCCCCAGGACAGGCTCCCGCAAACTCGAGGTCTGGCCTCTATATCATGTTTATGTGCACATGTCGGGGCCCAGACCCCCGGCTGGGCCTGGCCCTGCGTGGGCTGGGGGCACACAGCCCCTGGCAGGGTGGGGAAGGCAGCCTGCCTCGGTCCAGCCACCTTCCCCAAGGACCACTGCCTCAGCCCTTCAAGGCCCCCTAGGCACCATGGCTGGTCACTGCCGTGGCACCTTCTGTTTTCCAGGCCAGCAGAGGACTGGGGTCTCCATGCTGAGAGGACATGGGCTGGGCCAGTGATCCTGGGGTGAGGATCCCAGGATGGCAGCCATGTTCTGAAGGCCCCCTGTCCTCAGGGTCTCCCGTGTGACACAGGCCAGAGGCCAGGCATGGCACTTCAACAGAACAAGCCACCATGGGCCCTGCCCTACCCATGGCCAGCACCCGCATCCCAACCCCTCTGAGACATGGGTCAGAACCAAGTCTGCAAAAGGAAGTTCACAGAGAGCCCCAAGCCTTAGGCTGGATGGGAGCCAAGCACCCTCCCGGCACCCGGGGTGCAGTGCTCCCCCAGGCCTGAGAGGCAGGTCAGTAGCAGAAAAGGACAGGCCTGGAACTGGGAACAGAAGGGCGAACCCGGAACGTCTCAGTAGGCATCGTGCCAGCACACCACACCCCAGCCCTCCTTCTCGAAGTCACGCCCTCACCGCAAATGTGAATTCCTTTTTTACCACTTAACGTTTCTGTTCCCCATGAAAGATCTAAACTCCTGTGCTGAGCAGAGCGGCATAGGAAAGAATTAATTTTAAAGGTACCATGTGGACCACCAGAGCCTGAGCTGGGTTCCGCAGAGCCCCCACTGGGCACCCCGAGCAGCAGGGCCAGAGTTTCTGGGGGGTCCAGAGCAGGGGCACACCACCCGCTGCCCACCCACCGTCAGCTCTGACCAGCCTCTGTCATGGCACTGCCTCCCACAGGACGCAGGGGCCCGAGGCTGAAAAGGGTCCGGCGTGGACAGAATGGCTGCACCAGGCCCCACACAGCCCCTCCTCTGCTCCCACAGGCCCAGCCACCCCACGGGCCCAGCCATCCCATGGGGACAGGCACACCACGGGCCCAGCCACCCCATGGGGACAGCCACCCCATGGGCCCAGCCATCCCATGGCCTCGGTGGCACCTCGGCCTACAGCCCACAACATGCGCGCCCATGCCGGCCGGGCCTCCGCACTGTCCTGTCTCAGGGGACCCACAAGCTGCCGTGACAAGGCTCCGTCCACCGGGACGGCTACTGCCAGTTCCTGCCAGAAGCAGAGCCCGGGCATGCCAAAAGAAGCCGCCTGGCAAAGCAAGAGCCGGAGGGCGGGCGGGCAGGGCGTGAGGGAAGACCATGACACGGGGGGACGATGGGGGCCCAACAGAAAGCTGACGAGATGCCCGGCAGCCACGAGAGGAGAAGCAGGACAGAGCGAAGCGGCAGCCGCCCGCCGGGGGGGCCGGGGAGAGCAGGGGCACACCACCCGCTGCCCACCCACCGTCAGCTCTGACCAGCCTCTGTCATGGCACTGCCTCCCACAGGACGCAGGGGCCCGAGGCTGAAAAGGGTCCGGCGTGGACAGAATGGCTGCACCAGGCCCCACACAGCCCCTCCTCTGCTCCCACAGGCCCAGCCACCCCACGGGCCCAGCCATCCCATGGGGACAGGCACACCACGGGCCCAGCCACCCCATGGGGACAGCCACCCCATGGGCCCAGCCATCCCATGGCCTCGGTGGCACCTCGGCCTACAGCCCACAACATGCGCGCCCATGCCGGCCGGGCCTCCGCACTGTCCTGTCTCAGGGGACCCACAAGCTGCCGTGACAAGGCTCCGTCCACCGGGACGGCTACTGCCAGTTCCTGCCAGAAGCAGAGCCCGGGCATGCCAAAAGAAGCCGCCTGGCAAAGCAAGAGCCGGAGGGCGGGCGGGCAGGGCGTGAGGGAAGACCATGACACGGGGGGACGATGGGGGCCCAACAGAAAGCTGACGAGATGCCCGGCAGCCACGAGAGGAGAAGCAGGACAGAGCGAAGCGGCAGCCGCCCGCCGGTGGGGCCGGGTCTGTGCAGGCGCAGGCCTCAGCGGGGTCTCCTGGGCATGGGGCCAGCGTCCCCAAGAGCGCCCGCCCACCTCCGGGAACTGGGGTCCCGTGGAACACGGTTTAGGAAGTGCCGGACCAACCCCTTTCTTAGGAGCTCTCCAGGCCCGAGCTCTGTCTGCAAGACCCTGGCACATGAAGGGCAGCGCCTGCCAGTCCCCACAGATAAACCCTCACGGGTGCTGTTTTGTGGCAAAAGCTGGGGGGAGAAAGGCGGGGGAGGTGAGCCAGGGGGGCCTAGGGCTGAGCCTGCAGACGCCGGTCCCACCCCCGCCTGCGCGGGGCACACTCGGTGCACGTGTGTGGGCTCCGGAGCTGCAGGGAGCGGGCGGGTTTGAAGCTCGGGCCCATCACCCAGAGGGCTCCAGGACCTAGAGAGCCCGGAGTCAGGACAGTCCTCCCACTACAGGGGCCTCGTCCCACCCCCACATCACAGAGGCAACCTCGCTACAGCCTCACATAGAAGAGGGGACCATCCCATCCAATCTCTGCTTCACAGGCAGATACACTGAGGCCTGCATGGGGCATCATTAGAGAGCCAGGCCGGAGCCCAGCCAAAGCTCCAGTCTCCAGTGTCCAGCCACGCCCCTGGGGATAGGTGGGCACCCACCAGGGTCCCCTGCGGGGCTTGCAGTGGGAGGAGTCACGCAGGCTGGCACGGGGAGGAAGGGCAGCAGGAGACCGCAAACCAGTGCCACCCAACTGTCACTGACGGAGGGAAACCCTGGCTCCTCGGGGCCTCTGTTGAGAGGACCTCACCTCCCCTCCAAAAGCCAGCAGATGGCGCCTCCTCCATGAAGCCCTCCATCCTCCCCAGCAGGTCAGGCATCTCCCACCCCAGCCCCTGGGCTTCCTCCCAGGACCACAGCCAGGGCCCCGCCTGTGTCCAGAGGACTTGGGAAGGTTTGCACAGGCTTCCCGGCCCCAAACCAAGGCAGCAGCACAGCCCACCCTCCACACTCAGTCCCGCCCTAGGCTGCCCCAGCCTGTGTCCAATTCCAGTCCCCTCCCTCACTGCCCACTGTGTGCTGCCCCTCTGCAGGTGTCCTCTGTGTCGCTTCTAACCTACTGTGGTCAGGAGGCCACGGCCTTGGTCTCGTGGCATCTGGGTGTAAAGTGAGCACAGGTCTGACCCGGAGGCCTGGGAAGACAGGCCGGGTCACAGCACGTCCCAGGCCCCGCCAGCCCCGTGGAGCAGGATGGGGCAGGGGAGCTGGGGTGGCCCCCATGGCCGCAGAGCTGCCTCTACCTGACAGTCTGGAAGGAACAGCCAGACAGTCCTGCTGGGCGGTTCGCACAGCCCAAAGTGTCTCCGGACACTCAGGATGTGGACTGATCCAGAAAGGGCCACGCTCTGTGCTCGTGGACGCTAGAAATGAGCTGGCCCAGGCTGCTCCACTCAAACACAGGGCTCTCCAGGACAGCCACGCCCGCGGCAGGTCCCCAGCAGAGCACCGGGAGGGCTCCCAGCCACAGCATTCAGAATGTGCTGGGGCCTGCCTGTGGCGCTGGAGGGCCCTTGGAGCCCTGGGTCACCCGCCTCCCCCTCCAAGGACCAGCCCTTCCGGCCAGGCCCGGCCACCCCTCTCCTTCAGCACACCTGGCCGAGCCTCAGCCCAGATGAAAGTGCTCCCCAGCTGAGCCCAGACCCTCCTCTCCATGTCCGAGAACAGAGGGGGCCACGGTCCACCCCAGTCCACCAGCCGCTCCAAGATTAATGTTCACCTTGAAACAATCTCGCTCAGCCCAGGGTGGCTGGTGGTCTGTGGCAGAGATTCACAGTGCATCTCTCCAGAAGTATTTGATTCTAGAATCCAGCAGGCGTTGTGTTAACATTCCAGGGCTACCTCCAGTGATCAATGCCCTGGTTCAGGGCAAATTACCTCATCTGAGTCTTCGAGCTCTATTTATGGTTCTAATAATCTCCCTAGTGATCGCCAGGACTGTTGTCTAATTATAAATCCATTCCCGCCCACCCTGAACACAATCAACACACACATACAGCGGGGAGAGGGTGCCTTAAATGCCAGTGTGTTATGGTGTGCTGCTGCCCAGCAGGAGGCCAGTGCCCCACCGTCTTGGGCCTTGAGCCCATCATCTGATGCTGCCCTCGGTTCCAGCCCAATGCCACCTCCTCCAGGAAGCTGCCCAGCTCACCTGAGCAGGAGGTGGTGTCTGCTGCCTCCCTCCTGGGGGTCTCCCCGTGGCACACTCCTTCCCGGCAGCCCAGCTCTCAGCTGGGAGGCACCAGAGGGCCACATGGTGGGGCTGGTCTCCCTCTTCTCAGCCTCACCCGGGAGCTAATAAATGGAAGAGCGTGGTGGCGAGGCCAGCAGCAGCGGGTAAACATCACACCAACCGGAGGCCAGTGAGTCCCAGAAGCTCTTCCGGTGAGCTCCCTGTGCACCCCTACCCCAAGGACAGGGTGGCTTCAGAAGGATCAGCTCCCAGCTTGGCCAGGATTCTTGTCCAAGGCCACGCCAGAGGTGGCAACTTCCCAGCAGCACCACCTCGCTGACCTCAGAGGGGTCAGCAAGCCCAGGGAGAGGTACGGGTCTGTCCTGCATCGGGACTTGCATCAGGCTTTGTCCCAGTGGCTGTGGGGTCCTCCCTGCTCCTCTGTCCACCCTGGACACACCACGGATAGAGAGACCATCTGCCCGCAGCTCTGTTTCAGAGACACCATCACTGGAAATGTACTGAGCAGAAACATGGCTTTCCACAGACATCCCTCTGCCCCCGGGGTTCCGTGGGAGTGGGCGACGCAGGGGAGCTTCTCCACGCAGCCACGCACACCTGTGCAGCACAATCGCCTGGTCCCCTCGCCTCCACCCCCAGCCCGCCTCCCTCGATGCCCGGCCCCTCCAGGCTCCCGCACAACCATTCTCTCTGTGCAGGGCCCCTCCCGCTCTGATCGTTTGGTAAACATAGATCTGCAGCGGCACGAAGTGTGCTTCCAAGCCCCATGCTGGGCACTCGCAGGCCTGCAGCCTTGGTCCTCAACAAGCAGATGGCACAGCTGAGGGCACAGAGCCCCCAGGAGAAGGTCGGCCCTAAGTCAGGCAGGGCTTGGGCAGAGTGGCTGGCTGGGCCCTTCCAGGGAAGGCCCTCCCCGGAGCCGCCATCACAGTACATCCCATGCACCCCCCAACCCACACCAACTCCCTCCAGCATCCCTGGAAACCCCTGACACAACAGCCCACCCTCTCCTGACCCCCCATTTCTCAGATGGAAAATTGGGAGACGCAGAGGATGCCTGGGAGAGACAACCCCCCAACAGCAAAGCTCCACAGCTGATGGAAAAGCGGGTGAAGTTCCAAGCCCCCCATCCAGAGCTGGCATCAACTCAGGCCATGGGGCCGATGCCCACACAGGGCACTCCCTGACAACATCTCGCTCCTGGCCCAGAGCTGACTCCAGGGAGGCCATGCCCACTGCTGTGGGTGACATTCGCAGACACACGTCAGGGCTTCTGGTGGGCCCTGTGGGGAGGGGAGTCTTCGGGGGGAGGTGTATTCCTCAGTCAGCTGTGGCTCGTCAGAATGACCAGGCCCAGTGTGGAAGTGTACTTGGACCCCTGCGGCTGACTGCAGGCCTCACCCAATGCTCCAGGATGTGCCACCTACCCACGGGCAGGTCTATGTCACCTGGACCATACCCCTTGGGGCAGCTTGGCCTAGCATGGGGTGTGCATGGCAGGAGAGCTTCAAGGGGGAGTGGCCTCTGGGTACCCCTCCTCCCAAGGAGAAGCTGCCTCCACCCCCAACCCCAGGGGCCAGGGTCTGTTCTTGTACCAGGAGCACCTAGGGTCCCTCCGTCAGCCCACAGCATCATGTGTGGTCTCAGAAGCAAGGCTGCCCAAAACCTGGCGATAGGGGAGGCCCTGCCGACCACTGCCAATGCAGGTGGATCAGACATGGGGCCTCGGGGAGCTGTGCTGTGGGACATCCAGACCTGGACAGGGACTCCCAGGAGGGAACCCAGTTTGCCACCATTCCTGCCTGGAGCCCCCAGGAGATCAGCAGACCTCCTACAACCCCCACACCCAGGGCACTCACCAGACAAGCCGGAGGCAGGAAGCTGTTGACCCTGGAGACGCTCCACATGCCCTCCAGGCACTGCTGGGCCTGGATGGTGACCGTGCTCAGCGCCCCACCAAGACCAGCAGGTGCCACTGAAACCTGGACACTGGGCCCGGGTGGCCAGGCCAGACCCTTCCTCCCATCTGGCCCTGCTCGGCCCAGCTGCTGCCCTGCAGGGCCCACCGGCCCTGGAGCATCCCTCAGGCTGGTCATGGCACCAGGGCTGGAGGATGCAAGGCCAGGACTTCCGTGGGGAGCATCGGGATCCTCGTGGCTGGCAGGGGCCTGAAGCAGGCGCAGGGCCTCCTGTGTGAGCTGGTGCAGGTGCGTGGCACAGACGTCACAGCGGCTCTCGGCTTCCGGACGGCATGCTGGCAGCTTGTCCAGAAGCAGAGCAGAGAGGCAAGGATCCTGAGGACAGCAAGGGACAGAGGGTCAGGGCCCAGGGCAGGAGTGCCAGTGCCAGGCACCTGCCACCCGCCACCTGCACACAGCACGGAGAGCTCCCGCTACCCATAACTGATTAACAAGCCTGAACAGTTTCATCCACACAAGCCCAGCAGGAAAATAATTATCAGGGCTTAATAGCAAGGCTCGCAGGACCCTTGATAACTGGCCACCTCCCTGGCCATTGTCACCACGCTGACTCGCAGCTAACAAGGCGTGTGTGCAGCTCCCTGACAACCAGCCCATCAGCCAAGGTCGCTGGGCCAAGGGGCGACCAGGGGGCTGGCAGGAAGCAGCCCTGTTAAGAAGCAGCCTCTCCGGGGCCGGCCCGGTGGCGCACTGGGTAGTGCGCCGCTTGGGAAGCGCGGCGGCGCTCCCGCCCGAGGGTTCGGATCCCACATACAGACCGGCTCCCGCTCACTGGCTGAGCGAGGCGCGGGAAGCAACACCGAAGCTTGCGATCCCGTTGCTGGTCCCCGGTCCGGTACGGGGGCAACACTGAGGGTTGCGATCCGTTGCCGGACACGGAAAAAAGACAAAAGACAAAAAAAAAAAAAAAAAAAGAAGCAGCCTCTCCTCCACAGCCACCAGGGCCCCTCTCCTCAAACTTGCTCAGGACGTTGTTCCTGCCTCCTCCAAGTCCCCAGCCCCAGTCGGCATCGGGAGGAAAAGGAACTTTGATGCTGCTATGAATGTGTCCACGGAAGTCAAGCCACGTGAAGAAGCTCCGCAGGGGCAGCGAGTCCACTCCAGGTCCCCAAGAAGAGCCACAGGGCATGGAGGCAAAGCCCAGTGCCCACCTCACTCCAGGTGCACATGGCTCAGCCCCCCAAGGTCTGAGCCACTTGGTGGGCTGTGTCCTACCACCCAGGGTCCCCCTTCCCTGAACTGGGGGGACACATGGCTCTCTCCAACCATGAGACTGGTGTCCAGAGATGGCTAAAAACAGGAGCCAGGGGAGCCCAGAGGTGGACCCTCATCCAACCTGGATGTCAGGGAGGACTTCCTGGGGATGTGACCCTCCAAACCTCACTAGGAGAGAAACTTCCAGAGGTTTATTCCTATAAGCCCACTCTCTACCCCTCAACGGCTCCCACTAGGCTCTGCCCCAGCCTTCTCCAGGACAGCCCTGCAGGGGTCAGGGCCTAGGTCAGGGCCTGTCGTGTTCTCGGAGGAGTGGGCTCAGCCCATCCTCATCCCCACCTCTTCCCCATGGGCTGGACCCTAACTGCAGGGAACCTGGCCCAGGCAGCCACTCAGACAAGCACCAGCCCAGCCCTGGCTGTGACTGTGACCACCCAGTGCCAACCCGACAGAGCACAGGATCCTTTCTCAGCAGGTCGACCCCACCAGCCCTATTCCTCCCCCTCACCTCTAGCCTGGGCCTCCCTCCTGCCCTGGCCCCAGGAAGGCCCCTGCTGGCTGGCAAGTCTGTCTCCAATCCAGCCACACTGGTGGCCACAGAGGGCCCGCAGCCTCCTCAGATATGCCCATTTCTCAGGTGAGGAAGCTGAGGCCACCATCTCACGGGGTGTCTCATCCACCCCATCCACGCTCCCTGAGCCTACCCTGCAGCTGGCCAAGCCCTTGTCCACAGACACCAGGGAGGCTCACAGTGGTGACAGCTATGGCCCAGGGGTAGCTGGTACTATGAGGGGACACTGCTGGCCCAGCATGAGCAGGCAACCACTCTTCTCCTTGTCCCCAGTTCCATCCCCGCTCCCTGCAGTGGCTGTCATCCTCTCAGACCCCATAGCCCCAGGCAGGCCAGGTTGTGACCCCACCAGGTCCAGCCACTCAGGAAGGAAGGCCAGGCTGAGAGTCCACAGATCCTCTGATGTGCCTGCTGTTTCTGGTCCCCATTAGCGGACACCCCACCCCCTCCTGCACTCCCACAGGATTCACTGAGGTCAGAGCCCTGCAAGGCAGGGCCAGCCCCCACCAGAGACCTGCAGAGGGGCTGCTGGTGGGTACAGAAATGCTCAGGCCCCCCACTCGGCTCTGCTACAGCCAGCGGGCACACAGGTCCACACGTGGAATCCAGACTTCCCCTCTCAGCTGCCCCCCCTCCAGGGTCCCTGCCCTGCCTCACTCCCCAACCATAGGCTGAGGGCAGAGGGGGCCTGTTTTTCTGATTACGCTGGTTTTTCCACTCAGCAGGAGGCGATGGTGGCCGGGTGTGCAGGGAAGGAAGTGACCGCCTGCTGCAGCCATCAACCCAACTGGAAAGGCAGCCCAGACCCCAGCCCAGCCCCAGCCCCCACCGCCTCCCCACCCCACCCCCAGCTCCTACCTCAGGCCCCAGGTCAGGCCCAGCAGCCTGTTATCCTAGGACCTCTGGACAGGCCAGAAGGCCTCCGCCTGCCTTGGGGACCTCAGGCCTTGGAGGAGCCCAACCCTGCCACCCCCTTCACAGCCTGCATGGCAGGAGGCAGGAAGGAAAGCCGGAAGGGCAGGCCAGAGCAGAGCCAGTCAGGGCAGGGAGGTTGCCCTGACCAACCTGAGAATGCACCAGCCCCCACCTCGGCCTGGCCAGGCGGAGGGTGGGAAGGAGGAGATGACAGGAAGCCGAGCAGCCCCAGCCCAGTTCCCCCTGCCTAGGCCCCCCGTCAAGCTGGGTCATCAGGAATCCAGACAGCAGCTGCCCAGGAGGCCCCAGCCATATGCAGGCCTTGGGCACTGGGCATCGAGCCCCAAGTGGGAGCCACGGGGGTCTGTGCTAGGAAGGGGGTGGCCCAGCAAGCTCGAGCCCACCAGGGAGACAGCCAAAGCACAGGACCTCTGCCAGAACGCCTCCCCCCATGGCTGCCCCAGCACCCTGGCAGGACAGCACCAAGGCCAAAGCCTACTTTTGGACCAAATCCCCCCCAAGACAGGCAGCCAAGCCCCCCTCACTGGGTTTCTCACCATCCCCACCCCCACCAACGGCCCAGCTGCTCCATGGGGGATGCAAGAGGGCACAGCCTGATGTCCCAACATGCGCAGGGCCATCTCTCCAGCCCTGGTCACATGGTGAGATGGAGGCAGAGGCCAGAGAAGAGGAGAGACCTGCCTGGGAGCAACCCTGAATGGGGCAGAGAGCCCCCCGCAGCCCTGAGCCCCTCAAGCATACCAGGCAGCACTGGCTGGCCCAGCACAGGGGCCCAGACCCTCACTGCACGCCCGGGTCACTCAGAGCCACACACCCCACTCAAGACCTCCCCATGTGCCAGGCCAGCCTGGGGGTCAGCACCCTCGCCCGGCATTCAGAGCTCCAAGGAGGGGGTGCAGGGAGGGGCTTCTCCCTGGGAGCTGCTGCTGGTCTCTCTAGCAGTGGGCACCATGGTGCCCAGGAGGTGAGGGAGAGGGTCTCCAGGCCACCTGCTGCTCCCTGCACTACAGCCCGAAGCCACCGCCCTGGGACTAGACAAAGGCAAGTCAGGCCCTGCAGCCCCGGCCCCCTCCACACCACATCCTGTGCCTTCCACAGCAGAAATGCCACTGATCCTGCACCTTCGAGACCTCTGCCCAGGCAGGGGAGGAGGGGGAGGCTGAGGAGGGCAGCCCTGGCCATCCTAGCAGCTCAGAGTGGCCACAGGCCCAAGCCCCCAAGGAGTCCCTGCCCCAATTTCAGGCCTTTTTACCCCTGAAAGCCCCAGCCACCAGGCCTGCCTGCCTCCCACCCCTCCAAAGGGAAGCCTCGTGCCTTCAGAAAGACAGTAATTACCCCACTGCAAAATATTACTTTTAATTTCCTCTTTACTGTCTAATTAAACAGATGTTTTACTTTCATTGGGAATGTTTTTCTCAATTCGATTCAATTCAGCAGCATATGCAGTCAGTCTCACACCACCCGGGTTTTGGGGAGCCCCCACACTTTAAAATGATGACTTCTCATTTTTTATTTTGTGTCTGGGGTCTCTGAGCTGCTTTAAGTAATCCTTCCATTTTCTCCTGCATGGGAGGCCCGGAGGGACTTCACCAGGGACACAGCCACTCCATCGTCCCTGCCAGGAGAGAAGTCGCCCAGCTCCGAGGCCAGCCAACTACCAACCACCCCTCCCCACTGCTGTGGAACAGAGCAGGAGCTAACCAGACCTCCCCCCTGCTGAGGCCACCATAGGGCAGGGGGAAGGGCGTCCTGCTCCCGGGTCAGAGAAGCAACACAATCAGGCCCCAGATCCCAACTGGCTGAGACTCTCTCTGAGCATGCATCACCCCGTCTCTACAAAGGGGACCCCAACTCCCAATGTCTGGGCAAATAGTACCAGAGTCTCAGGGGGTCCCTCCCTGCTCCACCATAGTCAGGCGGGGTATGTGGATGGCCAAGCATGGGGACCCTACAGGCCACAATCTCTCTACCTGGTCCCCCCTCCCTCCCCAAACAAAGCGTGCTGGGCTGTGACCCGCGAAGCCACCATTTCCGGAGTTGACAATAGATTCAGGAAGGGCCTCCCAGCTGCCAGGCCTGCTGTCGAGGACATTCCTGTCTCGTGCAGCCTGGTGGGGCAGGGGATGCAGAGCCAGGGGCTCAATTTTCCAGCCTGGAAACCAGCCAGCCACACCTTGGCTGTCCCCAACCCCTCCCCCCAAGCAGGGCACCTCACTAAACACCCAGACCCTCTCTCGTCCACCAGCCAGGACACTGGAGATGATTCTCATCCTATCATCTGCAGATCTGAAGGTCTCCTGGCCGACCCAGGCCTTTCTCCTCTGCCGGGGGGAGGGGAACAGGGGGCACAGCCCAGCCCACCCAGCACCACCCGGCACGCCGTCCCCAGGGCCCTGTGCCAGGCGCCAGCCCAGCTGGACAGCTCGGGGCACAGACTAGCTTATTGAGACCCTCCTCCCCTCAATGGCCTCTCCTGTCCTCCACCCGATGCCACAGCCAGGGTGCTGGGGACCGTGGGAGGCTGAAGGCCAGATGGCCAAGGATGGCCTCAGCTGGGTGGGGTGGCACTGGGGCAGTCATCAGGAAACCCACCACTCAGAGGAGGCGCTCGGTGCGCTGCAGGGACTGGAGGTCACCTGGACATTCAATCCAACTACGGGTGCAGGTTGTGGCCACTGGGCAAGGCATGGAGTGCCTGTGGGCCTCAGTTTCCTCATCTGAGCAATGGGGCAACAGAGCATCCTCCACGGGCTGCAGCAGATTCCCACTGCAAGGATTGGGTGCACCATCCCCTGAAAGTCCGGCAGCAGGGGTTTGCAGGCGCCACTCGGGAGGGCTCTGAGCCCCAGGGAAGCCCCTGCCTCCCAGCGGGCCCCAGGTATCACTGAGTGGACACGTGGAAACCTCAGCAGAGGGGTGGCCTCAGATCATTCCAGACCACCAGCCTCCTCCAATGAGGCTGCCAAGAGAGCCCAGGGTTGGGATGGCAGGCGAGGCCCAGGCCTGCTGCTCTTTCAGCATAGGACTTCCTGAGACACCCCAGGCCCGGGCCACTGCTGCAGGGCTGGAACTCAACCCCACTCCGACCCCCCCCAGAACTTCCACCCTGCTCCACTTGCCCTTATCACCATGCCTACCAACCAGGACACAGTGTGCACGTGGTCTCCAGGCATGCCCATCTCAGAGCTTTTCATGTTCCCACCCCCTGGAGATCATCGCCTCATTGGTGAATTCTGAGAGATCAAATGCCACCGCCTCCAGGAGGCCCTCCTGGATGCTGCCAGCACCTCCTTCCCAGAGCCTCCCTCCCGGGCCTGTAGCACTTTGCCTGAGGGCACAAACTCTGGAGGGGAGAATCAGGGTGAGTCTGGATCCCCCAGCCAGCTTTTTGGCCTTGGGAGAGTTATTCATATGCTGGTGTCCCATCTTTCTTCTCCATGGCAATGGTGGAGCATAAGTGCTTGGGGTCTGCTGACAGGCTGCCAGGACCACCCGTGCCAGCTGCCTGGCTGCCCAGCTCCCAGGCTCCCCGCTCCCTTGCCTCACCTGCAGGCTCACCTGGCAGGCCAGACTCCAGGATAACTGCACAGGGATGAATGTCAGCTTTCCTTGCCCATCTGCAAAGGGGACGGGACCTGTGCCCCACAAGGGCAGCCTGTCCCACAGCCCCAAGCCAAGACCAGGCCTACCCTCTTCACCACTCACCCAGCAGAGAAAAGACACCGAGCAGGACGGGCCCCTAGCACTGTCCCAAGACCAAGCACTAGACACACCACTGCCAGGCAGCCCAGGCTGCACTGGCCTGACAACTCCCTGCGGAGCAACAAGGCCACCCACCCCTGCAAGTGACCGCCTTGCTTGCTGGCTACCGTGGGCATGACCCTTTTACAGACTGAGGCTCAGGGTGGCTAAGACACTTGCCTCAGGCCACACAGCCTGGGCAGCAGAGTTGGGTTTGAACCCAGGCTTGGGTGACTCTAGGGCCCCTACTCCTGAGCCTTACCCCTTGTTGTCCCCTAGTTGGCCCCCCTCTTGGGGAAACCCTGGGCCATTGGGGAAGCCCCTGCCCCACCCTTGGGAGAAGAATGGGTTTCGAGGTGGAAGGCAAGGCCTAGAGGATAAGAAATGCTGGAGCCACATCCCAGATTCTGTCTCCAGCTGAAGGCAAGTGTGGGGGGCGCAGGAAGGGGTGGGGGCTGAGGAGAGGAGACCTTAGGGACAAGAGCAGGAGGGGCCTGTGGCTGAGCTCAGGGCAGCCACTGAACAGGCTAAGTGAGATGGCTTCAGGACAATCCCTTGGGGTTTGGACAGGCCGAGACTGTGGTACTAGAGGGAGTTGCAGGGAGCCTGGGAGGCAGAGCTGGGCCGTGGCCACAGGCCATGGCTGTGAGGTGAGGAAGAAGGACAGGGACGGGACATCTGAGGAGGGACCCACACTGCAGCCTGAGCCCCAAGCAGGGCACCAGGCGAGGGCCAGTGCCTGCGTGCTCAACCCAGAAACAGAGGCAGCAGCTCCAGCTGCATCCATCAGGTGGGGTCAGAGGTTGACACACGTGGCGTGGAAGAGCATCCACCAGGGGAAACGGCAGGCGCAGGTGGCCTGGCGTTGGGCCCTGCAGGACCGTAAACCTGTCAGCCCTGAGCGCCTGGCTCAGCCCACCCACCCCCTCCCCAGCCCCAGCTCCACAGCCAAAGCCTGGGATGCTGCCAGTGTAGAGGGACCGAGACCAGGGAGCCCTCCCACGGAGTACTGGGGAGCCCTGCAGACAGCCTTGGGCCCCCAGGCCCTCAGGGTCCAGCCTGAAAGATGTCTCCTGGGAGAGACAGTTGTGAATGGAGCTGCCTGTCTGCAAATCCTTAACAGTGTGACACAGGAAATGAACGTGCCCCTTCGCCCCAGGAAGAGCAGGAGTAATGACTCAGCCCAGGGACCCTGCTCACAGATAGGCAAACTGAGGCCCACGCAACTAGAGATAGCCACAATTAGAACAAATAGGAATGGTCAGTTTCCCTAAAAGACATAAGAAAAGTTCCATGTGGCTATCCAGAACTAAACAGTAGACTTGCTGTGAGCTTCCCGGCAGGCAAAGGAAAAGGGGAACTAGATTTTCTTTGCTATTTAAGGCAAGAAACAACTCTTCTGACTCCCAAATATGACATCCTTCCAGGACACTCAAGGGAGCTTTAGGAAAGCCCCAGACCCATTTCCTTAACCCACTCCCAACCTTCATCAGCACGACTCTGAGCAGCTCAAGTTTTGGGGGTAACTGCAGTCTCCCTCCTTCCCCGACCTCCACTTCTCAGCAGAGAGGCAGTGAGGCCAGCGACCACAACTCACATCCCTGCCCAGCCCCACATCTGACCACTCCCCTGGAGCAAGTCCCCTCCCCTAAGACAAAGCTTGTACCCCGGAACCCGCGGTGCCTGCACCCAGCCAGCAGCCAATGCTCTCTCTGCCCTGGCCGAGGTGCAGAAGGTCGTGGCTCACATTCCTTAAACTCAGATCCCTCCTCAACTGCCCACCCTCAATCCCTGAGACCACAGACCAAAAAAGAAGATAAGATGGGCACAAGAGTGGGCCCTCATCCCATCACATGCTGAACTGAAGGAAATCCCCAGTGGCCACCACCATCCACCTAGAGAGGAGGAGCCAGCCCAGGGTGGGAGGGTGAGGCTGGGCCAGACCAGGCCTCCTCCCAGCCCTGCCCGGACTCAGACCCCAGAGCAGCCTGGAGGCCTACGAGTCCACACACCCCAGCTGCAGGAGCAGAAATCTTCCCAGCTGAGTCACCCTGTCCTCTGCCAGCTGGGAGACTGCCCAGCCGCAGGCCAACCCCAGGGAGCACCCACCCCTCTCACACCTCTCCTGGCTCCCATCAAAGCCTGTTGACACCTGGCCTCAGCTGAGCAACACTGCTGACGCCAGGGGCCCCACCCAGCAAAGCCCTGAGGCAGACACCATCACCCTGGCATGGAGGTGTCCCCAGAAGTGGCCAGAGCCCAAGCCAGGCTCCAAACTGCATGGGGGCGTGGCAGCCCCGAGCCTGGAGTCCAGGACTCTGACCCCAGGTGGCAAATTTCCATCATCAGATGGGTTGGGCCCAGCCCAGCCCTCCCAGGACCACAGCCCGTTTGGGGGCGAAAGTCCCAGGACTCCAAAATCACAGCATAATCAGAACTGGGGACTGTGGAGACAGAGTGTGTCCCCACCCATCCAGGGGGCTGGGAGGGCTTCCTGGGAGAAATGACAGGCAAATGGAGAGCTGACAGGAATGCCCACCCACCCAAAGTAACAAGAGAGGAACGCAGATGTGCCACGAGCAGCCTCCGAGGGGTAACAGGCACTGACCAGGCCACGGAGACAGGCAGGAGGGCTCCAGGCCCCTGCCCCATGACAGTGGCTCCCTGGAGCTGGAGCACAGCACCTCAGATGGGGGCCGAAAGCCATGGCCTCCAGGGCAGCCTTGCTTCACTGTTTGGCTTGGTGACAATTTGAAGGAATGCCTGGTGCTGCCCAAGCAGGAAGTTGGCCATCACCAGTGGTTCTGGAACACCAAGGAGGCAGCAAAGAGAAGACCCACTGCCTGGATGAGCAAAAGATTTGCAAGAGCTAAACGAGAATTGATCATTTTCCCCGTTTGGGGTGATAATCAATTCAGTGCAAGTACTGACACTTCGAATGCCACAGAGTCTCTGGAGGATTCACCACCTCTGCAAGCCAGGTCCAGGCAGCAGCTGGAACAGATCCCCAAGCAGGACCCCACCCCACCCCGTTGCAGTAGGGAATAATCCTTCATAGAGGAAAGGAGGTCACCATCCTCCTTGGGAGTCAGAGAGCTGGAATCCAGGCCCAGCAGCACTCTGGTAACCACCAGCAGGGTATAGAAGGAAAAGCCTGGTCACTTAGTCATTCAACAAACATTTCTGGTGATCTGGACCTCTTGCCTGGTCTGGCAGGGCTACCACTTGGGGGTGGCACCCTGGGCTGGGGTGGGGAACAAAGAAAAGGGTCTGCTGGAACTTGGTGACCAGTTGAGGACACAGGACGGAGAGAGGTATGGGGGCCTCACGTGTGGTAGAAAGAGGAAGGGCCATCTTTGGCCTGCTGAGTGGGAGGTGCTGTGCTGTGAGCCCCCATAGGGTGTCTCAGAGTTGGGTGCACCTAGGAAGGGAGCACAGAGCACCAGAACAGGGAAACGGCAGGACTTCCCATCCAGGAAGCTGGGGGGCCCTGGGGGGAGGAAGGTGTCTGTGGCAGGGGAGGGTAGGAAGGTACACAGTCCAAAAGGACACAGCCCATGAAAGAAAGGACCCTTGGGGGTCATGGAAGCCAGTCTCCAACCACCACATCCCCTGGGCACCCAAAGCCCTGTGCACAGCATGAGTCTGAAGCCCCTATCTCAGCAAGCAGCAGCTAGGGTGTGAGAGCTCGCCCTGTCCTGGGCACTGCTATGTACCTGTGAAATGGGTACACAGGGGGACCCGTGTTACAGGGAAAAAAACCAAGGCCAAGAACCCTCAAGGAACCTGCCAGAGGCCCCACAGTGGAGAGCTGCCTGCTGGCAGGAGGGTAGGCAAGGAGCCAGCCAAGCCTGCCCCTCGACCCTCTAAGCCTCCCCTACAACTAAGAAGAGTCAGAGATCCCCAAAAGGCAGGGTCCCAGCCCCACCCCCAAGCTCAGCTGTGCAAGCCCAGCAAGGTTCCTCCCTTCCTTGGGCCTCCATAGATCCAAGTGTAAGACAGGGAGATACAGGCAACATTTCTGTAAACTATAAAGTGCTGTCCTCAGGAAGCTCATCTCCCCATGCTTTAAAATAAGAAACAGACCCCTAGTGAAAATTCTAGAACATCCACTTTAGATTCCCAGTGCCACCTTAGTCTTTGAGGGCAGAGCCCAGTGTTCCCTGGACAGCGCACCAGACTCTGAGGAGTGCTCGCTGGGGCTCGCCCACGGCCAGTGACCCTCCCAAACCCAAAGCAGGAGCAGCTGCGTCAGCACAGCTGGGCAAGGCTGTGGCTCAGCCAGGACGCTGCAGAGAGCACAGGCCACATGGGTAACAGGACAAGGTCCCAGGGTCTCAGGCATAGCCCCCCGTGCCTGTGGCTTTCCATCTGCTCTGGAGAAACAATGGGCAATGGGGCACACGACCCTACAGGTTGGACAGCACCCTCAGAATGGACCCTGGAGGCCACCCCACCTGACAAACGAGAAAACAACACAGCAGGAGAGGGGACCCCAGAGCAGGACAAAGCCTTGGCCCACTCCCCCGGCCCAGCACCTTGGTCTGCTGGTGCCAGGGCCAACCAGGGAAGGGGTGATCCCCGACCTGCACTGCCAAGGAGCGCCCCATGTCTAAGGCCAGACTCAGGGGAGGCTGGAGACGGGAGGTCAGGGGCTTTCCTGATGAGCCTTCTGCAGGAAGAGACCCTGAGACGCCCCTGATGAGGGACCTTGAGTCCACCAGAACCTGGTGTGACCTGCAGCTCTCTTCAACAGAACTCCAGCCCGCCTGTGGCGAGCCAGTAACCTGCCTTCAGCCGGTCCAGGCCTACTCCACTGGGCAAGGCCCACTCCAAGGGGGTGAGGCCAGCCTAGTCACTAAAGCCCCTGCTGTCTCTGGCTTCTGTTTCCCTTAATGGGGTAGCAAGACGGCCCCTTAGCTCTGATGAGCCCACAGGAGTCTGTCCGAAATCACCCTCTCGTGCGTCCCCTCAAGGGTCCCCTCCTGTCTTTTAAACCAGATACAGGCCATTTGGGACACAGAGTTTGGCAAAGGCTGCAGCCTGCTCAGAACAGCGGATTCCAGGGGGTCCAATAACTCCTGAAGGCCTGGAGAGGGTGCCCAGGACAGAAACCAGACTCACTCCATGCCCCACCCTGCCCTGTCCCAGACAGGGAACGTGGGGCACCAGGAACACAGGGTTTCACCCCCACCCCAGACCACACAACCCTCCTTGGAGAACTATATTTAGATTCAATGGGGATTATGTGGACTTCCCAGGAACTTTTTCAAAAAGACTGAAGGTCAGGCAGGACGGGCTTCCTCTGGAGACCCCCACCTCCCCAGCCTTTGCAAACTTCCAGGGAGCATTGTTCCCTGGAACAATGGTCCCCACTCCTTCCAAGACCAGGGCAAGCCCATCGGCTGGAAAATCCAGTATCACCCTCTCCTGGGCAAGCACCTTGCCAGCTAGAGCTGGAGCCTGAGCCTGGGGAACACAGAGGCCCAGCAGCTCAACTCCCAGATGGTTGGCTCCTGCCCAAGGTGTCAGAGTCCCAGGACTCTGTTTGGGACACACAGTTCTTATCCGTGATGCTGGGAGAGGGGCAGCAGGGACCCCCACCCCCCTGCAGGGGGTAGCCAACTCTCTCACCCTCCACAGTGAGCCACCCTCACCATCCAGATACCTGGCTGGGGGCCCAGGTGCCCCAAGGAAAACATTGCACCAAGTAACCTCTTGCTGCTGGCGGGGAGGGGGGGGTCCCTCCCTAGGTGGAGTCCCTGCCACTCTCCCCTACCCCTCCCAAACACAGATGTGTGGTTCCAGCTGCAGGACATCTGCACTGGGGGAGAAACGCCCGCCCAACCCTCCTCCCATCCTGCAGCAGAACCCCCCCTCTCAGGATTAGTTGCCCCAACTCACAACACACCATGTCACAGATGGGGAGACTGAAGCCCAGACAGAAGGGACTGGCTGAGAACACTCCTAGAACCAGTGGCAGGGCTGGAAGGGAACTTCACCTCCCTCCCTCCAAGCCCCAAGGCCTCACAAGTCCCAGTGTGGCCCTGTCCCAGGTCACTTACCCGGAGGGGCGTCCCGGGCCCGCTGACCAACTTCCACGCCTGTCGCTTGAGCTCCACGAGCTTCGTGTGGCAGTGGCGGCACCAGCCGCCTCCGCCGGACGAGTGGCCCTGCTCTGCGCTGGCCCCGGCGCCCTCCGGCGCAGGGCGGCTGCCGCATGGGTCCTGGTCTGGCCTGGCGGGCAGCCCCTTGCGGGCGTACACCTCCAGCAGCGGCAGCGCCTCACGGGCCGGACCGCCCTCGGCCACCTGCAGGGGGTGAGGATAGAAGGGGACAGTGAGCCTGGGCCGCTGGACGGCGCCACCCCGGGACCGCGCACTGGCGACTCCAGATCTCAGCGAGTCCCGGCCCAAAGTGACCCTCTCGCCAAAGTTATCAGCGCTGGGAGCGAACCTAGCGCCCACCCTCTCTCTCCAGCCCCCTAGCAAGAGGCCCTGCGCCCCGCGGCGCCGCGCACCCCGCGAGCATCTGTGGCGTCCCGGCTCTGTCCCGGGATTGTCCGCCAGGCCCCCACCGCCTCGCTCTCCCGGCCAGGCCGCGCGTACCGCGGGCTGCGCCGCACACAGAGGGACGCCGCGGCCGCCCATGGCCGGGGCGCGG